>NC_092338.1:369945000-370162500 GCF_046630445.1 Rutidosis leptorrhynchoides
ATCATCAATATGAAAAATAAAGGGTAATTTAGCTTAATGATGACATCATCATTTTAGAGGTTTATTAGATTATATAGATATAGATAGATGTAGATAGATAGATTAAGTACGTTTTTGTAACACCAAAACGTGATTTTGAAATTAAACAACACCACATGCACACCCGTTTGATTATTTTTATTATTTTATAAATCATTTTGATTTTCTTTATTCACCTTAGATTTCAAAAATTAATAAGCTGATAGTATATGATAAAAAAAACCTATCTCAACTATGTTTATTTGATCCAACTATGTTTAAAATCCTTCGTATATTTAGTTAACAAATGAATGAGGATGCATTTTATATAAGTCCTATATAAGAAATTGATGAATATTGCAGATTTTGTCAAAATTTCAAATAATAATATGTTAATATAAAAGCGAACTAAAATCCAGATTTTAGGAAATCAATAAGTATTTTAGTAAGGGAAGGATTTAAATCGAAATTGATATAACTATAAATTTTCTTCTGTTGTTGTTGTAAAATTTAATTTGTAATTTCTTAAATAATTATCAAAAACTTACTTATTAGTCAACATGAGATAAATTTGAAATAGATTTTAGGAAATCTGCATCTAGTATATTTATATATTTATTCCCGTATTCCATTTTTTTAAAAGTCTTTATTTATTAAACTCAAATCTGCTGATTTAATTTTCTTATTTGCATCTTTGAATTGATAATCTATTAATTACGAAAAAAGCTCCATTAATTTAGGATCATTTTTAATTTTAAAAAATGAAATTTTAATTTTAATTAGAAGATTATGACATCGGCATGATTAATAAAAATTAGAAGATTAGATGTATATATATATACTATATATTTTAATTTTATTTATACTCTAAATCATCATTAAGTGCACACGTGGAACTTTTGGGTTGAGTATACCAAAAATCAACTTTAAAAGGATGTGGGCAGACGACAAGTTGCCTTTTGTATCTTGTTATTTCCCATCATCATCATCATCATCATCATCATCTTCTTCTATAAATCTAAGCACAATTTTCATCTCTCTTACAATATCTTTTAAACAAAATACAAAAATAAATGGATGTTAGGGTTAGACATGCGAACATTCTAGAAGATGTTCCACAACATATGCTTGTGGAAATCTTGTCTAGAGTTGGTCAGAATTCATCCGCTCAATTGTTCATGGTGAAGTTGGTTTGCAAAGCATTTGGGAAGCTTTCTGATGATGCTTTGGTTTATAAAAGGCTTTCCTTTGATGAGTGGTGTATCTCACCTTGGGGAAACCATATGTTGGCAGATATTTTCATTTCTTATATGTATTTTGGAAACCCTAATGTGATTTTTCGCTATGGTTTGAGGGCTTATTTTGATTCTAAATACCCCGATGTAGGGCTTCATTTATTAGAAAAAGCTTAACATTTCCACCGGTGCTGGATTTGGTGGTTGAGGTGAGAGCCAAGGTTTTTGATTTGTTGCGATGCTGTTGGGTATTATTTAACCACCATCCTTTTGATAACGTCGCAATGTGCTGCACTATCAAGGTCCACAATGGCTATTTTCCACTTGACCATGGGTGGGAAATTATATTGACTAAACCAGAATGCATATCTTGTTTTTGGTCCTATGAGTTGTGTGTTTTTGCTGAACGATTTGGGTTTAACTAGATTTGTTAGTATTTTATGTTTTCTATATTTTAGATTTTGTGTAAATTTTACTCATCAGTTAATGTAAATATTAGTAATTATGTCTATTATCATATATCAGTTTATTTCCATTTGCGATGTTATATATTAATTATGGAGTACTAGTACGTTTGTGATGTTACTGTATTTTTTTAATATATGTTAAGTAATACTGTAATATACAATAGTGAGTGGAAAGTAAAATAATCATGAGTTTAGATTATTACCTACATAATAGGTCAGCATTACTTGCATAATAGGCCATGATAGTAGATAACTTACTGTTATCTATAAAGTAAATTACAAGTTACAACACATACAAAACATTTCTTTTTTTGTTGGATTTAGTCACTAGATAACCACTCTCATTATTATCTTGAAATTTATAAAAAAAATCATTCTCATTATTTTTTTTAAATGCACATTATTAATCTTATTAACTCACTACATAAAAATTCTCTTTTTTTGACACTTAAAATTGCCAAAAGAAAACTTTTTGACACTTTAGAAGTGTCAAAAAGTTAATACTTCATATTTTTTTGACACCATATTTTTTGACACTTCAATTTTTTGACACATATTTTTTAACACTTCAATTTTTTTGACATCATATTATTATAGGTGTCACTAGAACAAGTGAGAAGAAGCAAAATACAAAGGTTGTAATCTAACCATTCTCATTATTATCTTGAAATTTAAATTCAAAAATTAGATTTCAATCTATATACGTATATCTCATAGGATTTTTAACTTTTTATCATAGATACCCTCTTAACCTTTAAAATTACATATTTACTCACTTAAATATGTTACTTTTAGACATTAAAAAAAAATTTCACCTTAAGTGGGCTAATATGAGATTTCAAAAATTATTCACCTTAAGTGGCAAATATTTCGTAATATTGGCAAATATTTTATCTTTAAATAAAATAAAATGAGCGCATTTAATGCACGTCGAATCAGTATCACCAAAAATCTCCTTTAAAGGTTAAGATGCCAGACAAAATGTTGAGTATTTTCTCAAATACAGTCTTCTCTCAAGTACACCAAACACAAAAACTTAAAAAAACCTTTTTTATTTTTTAAAGAATACAATAATGGAAGAAGTAACTCAAGCGAACATACTCGAAACTCTTCCACAAGATATGCTTGTAGAAATTTTATCTCGAGTTGGTCAGGAATCATCCAAGCAGCAGTTCATACTCAAGTTGGTTTGTAAAAGCTTTTTAAATCTTTCCGACTATCCTTTGGTTTGTAAAAGGATATCCTTATATAGGTGGGATCTCGTACCTTGGAGAAAACCTAAGATGGATCATATTATCGAACGTTGTTATTTTTTTGGAAACCCTAATGCGATTTTTCGCATGGGTTTGATAAATTATTTTGATAAATCTTACACCGAGTTAGGGCTTCGTCTTTTAGAAGAAGCTGCGAACAGCCAAATTATAGAGGCGGTTTATGTTTATGGTTTGATCATGTTTGCCTCTCACCAAATAGAAGCAAAGCATGTTGATGTGTGCACGATGGTATAAGAAATACTATTATATTTTATTACGAAATAATATTAAATACGATACAATTTTACACAAGTTATTTATTTATTTATAGAATGGATATACCTAAACCTTGCTACAATACTTATAGGCAGTGTACCTAATCGTAGAGTAGTGTAGTTTTTAGTAAGTCCGGTTCGTTCTACAGGGAGCTAGCTGAGTTTAACGCTATATATATATATATATATATATATATATATATATATATATATATATATATATATATATATATATATATATATATATATATATATATAAAAGTAATATAGTAGTATTATTATTATTATAAAAGGGGGTTTTACCGTTTAATGACCGGTTTGTCAATTTTATGTCTTAAGTCACAATTAAAACCTAATGTAAAATATTAAATATAAATATAACTTAATTTAAAGCGTAAAGTAAATGAAGATAAATAAAAGTGCGAAAAATAAAAGTGCAGTAATTTAAAGTGCAATAAAATAAAAGTACGATAAATAAAATGACGATAAATAAAAGTGCGATGAGATATAAATTAAAGGAATTATGTTTATTTAAACTTCCGTAATCATGATGTTTGACGTGTTGATTTTAATTTATTACCATGGGTTAATTATCCTTTGTCATGGATTATTCGATATGTCCATCTAGTTTTTGTCCATAACAGTCCATCGGTCATAAATATAAAGTGCGAGTGTCCTCGTCAAATTACCCTTATACCCGAAGTCAAATATTCCAACTAATTGGGGACTTAAACTGTAATAAGGTTTTAATACATTGTTAATGATTATACCAGGTTATCGACTGTGTGCAATCCAAGGTTTTAATACTTTATTAACAATTACACCAAGTGTCCTTGTATGTAATCCACCCCTGTTTTAATGAGTCCATTGACTATTAATCCATTCCCGTGTCCGGTTAAATAAACGATTATTAGTATTTATAAATATCCCGCCCATCGTGTCCGATCGAGTGTATGTGGTTATTTATAATTACCTCAAATTGTAAATCTCTATATTAAATTAACGAACTATCATTCAGTTAAATAAATATAAAGCCCATTAATAGCCCATAGTCCAATTTTCACAAGTGTCGGTCTTTTGTCCAAACCCCAATTATGGTCCAAAGTCCAATAATCCCGTCTTTAATATTTAGTCAAGCATCACGATTACTTCGGCTTAAATAAACATAATAATAACTTAGCTACGAGACATTAATTTAAAAAGGAAGAACATAGCTTACAGTGGTTATTAATCGCGTAGCGTTACACGGACAGAACTCCGACTTTAAAACCCGTGAAACATTTCTTACAATAACCCAACTAAACCATAATTTATTATTAATCTTAAATTAAAATTAAAATTATAATATAAATATATTACATAAAAAGATTGAGAGATTGGAAAATGGTGTAGGTAACTCGGCAGAATTCATGGCTATTTATAGGGGATTTCTGACACTTGCAGCTCCGCGATCGTGGTACTTTTGTGCCTCACAGCTCCGCGATCGCGGAGGTCCTGATTCCAGCTCATTTCTTGGACAAAACGTGGGCTGCTGTGAATATTATAATATATAATATATATATATAATTATTTATATATTATATTATATTCTTGTGCATAGTGGACTTGTAATTTTAGCTCCGTTGAGTTGTACTTTGATAGTTGTTTCATGTCTCGGTTCCGGATTTTCGAACGCCCTTTTGTACGCGTAGATATCTTGCACTTTACGTTTCGCGAATTGTACTCTTGTCATTTTTAGACGTTATTCATCAATAAATTGAACCACTTGGATTGTATCTTGTACATTTGAGCTTTTTGGTCATTTGCGTCTTCAAATCGTCGATTCTTCTTTTGTCTTCGCACTTATTTATTTAAACGATTATTACATAAAAATAGAACAATAGTAACTAAAAGCTTTACATATTGGAAGGATATTGATACTAAATATATGTTCATTTAGAGCACTATCAAATATCCCCACACTTGAACGTTGCTTGTCCTCAAGCAATATAGACCTTGAAATTAAATCACACTTCACTCGAATCACTTTTTTTATTCTCACACTTTGTAAAACAGTGATTTTAATACGGCGGTATAAACAATGATAGTAACGATGTGGTTTACAGTCCCACATGACTTATAAAAATTTTGATCCTTTAAGGAAATTGGATCTTTATGAAAACATTTGATCTTTGAAAATTCAAGCTAGATTTTACCCTAGACAAGTTTTCCGGAATAACCCTTCACCGGTATTTGCAAAAATGTTTTTGTGGGTTTTGTGGGTTTCAGATTTGAAAATTTTAGCTCAAAACTTGCGGTTTTGTGTCACCCACTTGCTAACCTTGTATTAGGAAAGCAATACGTCCAGTATACTTGCTCCGTATATTACCTTTCGGTAAACTACCGTCCGGTTGTAAAGGAAAGCGATGAACAAGCAACTGTTAAGGCAATGTCTAATGACATGCATATGATCATGGTCAAAAATGTGTCAGATGCAATTACTATCCTTTGTAGGAGCAATAGTAAAGATCACCCTATATTTTTTTGGTCTGGCACAAGGTCCTGTCTTCCACCATGCTATACAACCACCGTTATTACGGTTGACACCCGATTTGGTTCAGGTGACCTAATGAATTCCGATGAATTCTCAGGATTTTACGTTCAATGGTAATGAACGCATTGAAAATAGGTTTTCAGAAAACAAATCGGTTTTAATTTGATCAAAATATTTTCTCGTTCAAGCTCGAGTTTAGATATCATCGAATTCCATGAGTTTGTAATTCTCAATCTTTAAGGTCAATCTCAAGGATTGAGTAATATCAGTCTTAAAAGCATATTTTTAATCTTTAATGAGATTATCCTTTCTGGGGGTCTGATTCATTAGTCTTATCAAGCTAATTTGCACGGCGCCCTCCCCATTTTACGAGACAGATCCTTTCATGGTTAGGATAAGTCTGACCACTTGGCGACCCTGTTTGATGCTGAGGTCCGTGGATTTTCTGCTGATTTTAGAGATGACTTTTCTAGATTTTTCGTCAACCTACAGCTGGTCTGGATGACAACTTCCTGACCTAAATCAAGAAGCGCGTGTCTTTTTCGGAAGACTTTACTTCCTTTTAATGATGGAATTGATTCATCGTGTAGATCCATCTTTCTTTCAAATATATTACAGTAAATCGGGTAAAACTGATTAGTTTAGTCCAAAGCAAAAGTACCTGCAATAATCTTGTACAAAATATGTGATATATGTTTTAAAGAACTTGGTAAATTCTTCCCACACTTAGCTTTTATTTATTCTTTTCTTTGCCTTTTTATTCTCTTCTATTCCATTTTAAATGAATTCAAGCATTTTGGGTTGTTTCTCCATTTATGTTCTCTCCGAGGTAACAATAATTTCGGTATTAACACCTAGTTTTATCGTTCATAAATATGTATAAACATGATTTTGAATTCATTTAGTTGAAAATTTTTCAAATTTTTACAAAATTTGGCAATTAAACTAAGTGTAAACCCGAGAGAATTTATAACCCTTCCCCACACTTGAGATCATGTAATGCCCTCATTTACATAAAATTAGACTATAATTATAAATTCATGAGGGTGATTAGTGTAGAAAAGTGATTAAAAATACCCAGTTTTTAATTACTAAGCTTGTCAAATGATAGATGGTTCGCCTCATCGTTTATTCCTTTTGTTGTAATTTCACATATGTTTTGCGTCTTATCGTCAAAATTAGTAGCTTTTGCTGAACTTAATGTCAGTCTTTGAAAGTGTGCTGTTTTACCCTGTTTAATATAAGATAAACTATAAATATATATATATATATATATATATATATATATATATATATATATATATATATATATATATATATATATATATATATATATATATATATATATACATATATATACATATATATATATATATATATATATATATATATACATATATGTATATATATATATATATACATATATGTGTATATATATATATATATATATATATATATATATATATATATATATATATATATATATTTATAAAACCTTTAACAATTCAAATGAATAATTTTTTTAAAATTTTGTTTCCTTCTTTAGGTAGTTTCGGTATGTTTACCTAGTCCGTCCCTCGACAAAATTTAAAATTTGTCGTTAAAGCGATTGTTTTAAAAGCAAAGATTTTTGAGTTTTTTAATTTTTTTGGTATACTTTAGATCAATAAAATTAAAAATAATGATAACAAAATTTTTCGCCCCGCTCTCGGGTAAAGCAATTTCAATTCTATGATATAGTCTTTAACTTACGACGAATTTTAGAAATCATTTTTTTAAACTTAATGAAATAAAGTAAATTTTGTTTTTAAATTCACACAAAATTTAAAAAACGTATTAATTTCATACAAACCTACAAAACAAAATAAAATTCAGAATGGGGGGAAGAAAACTAGTTCTTTAGTGTCTGCTAGTGGAAAAGACCAATCGGATTCTATTCTCGGAACTACACGAGAACAGAACAAATAACTCTAGACAGCATTATTTCTTAGAACATTTGAATCTCCCCACACTTAGGTAGCTGTGGTTTTGAAATTGTGATTAACTTCATCGTCAATTTCTCTTGGACCATAATCAACTTACATATCTGTGACTTTTGCTTTAAGCCATTGGTCGGATTCCTGTGTAATATCCACAAATTCAACTAGTTTCGCCTTTTCTTTAGGCGATAGATTGGATACTAACCGGTTACATAACTTAAAGTTCCCCTTGGTTCTAGCATCACGAATCCGTTTAATAAGTTTCTTCATTAAACTGTTAATAACGGAGTCATTTAATTTCATATCAACAACGGGGTTCTTTGTTATCAAGTCATCATTAGGTGTTACTTCATTTTCCCCACACTTAGGCGTTTTATTATTGTTAAGCACTACCGTTGGAGTTTGTAAAACAACATGGTTCTTACCAATCGTTTTTGTTGGTTCAACGATTTTGGTTGGTGGAGATTTAGCCTTTCGACTCACAAAGGTGACCGATTTGTCGCCATCACTAAGTGTCATTCTACCCTCTCGTACATCAAATAACGCCCCGGTGGACGCTAAGAATGGTCAACCTAAAATTAGATGAACGTTTGAGTCCTCTTCTATGTCAATGACAACAAATTCGACTAAAAAGGTTAAATTACAAACTTGAACGGGTAGGTTGTCAACAATTCCAACTGGGTGCCTAATTGTTTGATCAAAGAGTCGAACACTCATCTCTGTTGGACTTAACTCACCTACTCCTAATCTCTTATATAATGAAAGAGGCATAACACTCACACTCGCACCTAAATCTGCAAGCGCATCATACATGACACAATCACTAAGTAGACAAGGAACAATAAATTCACCCGGATCACCCACCCTGGGTGAAGGTTTTGGTGGAACTGTCTTCACCGGGTTTACTTCTATGGTTTTTGTTTCTTGCACTTTCTTATTCTTCTTCTTCTTTCCAGAGGTATCACAAACTTTATTACCTATTACTTGCTCATACTCAACTCCTTTTCTTGGAAACGGGATGGATGGTCTGTATGGTGTCACCACTGGCTTTACATACTCGGGTAGTGGTGGTGGCGTAACTTCTTCATTGTTACTCACATTGAAAACCTTCCCATCTTCTGATGCTGGTTTTTCAGAATTCGTTGATACCATATTAACATTCTCATTCCGAGGATTTACTTCAGTATCACTCGGTAACTTTCCTTGTTCCCTCTTACTCATCAAGCTAGCAAGAGTACCTACGTGTTTTTCTAGATTCAAAATGGAAGCTTGTTGAGTTCTTAATGACTGATCAAACCTCTCATTTGTTTGGGTTTGAGATGTAATAAATTGTGTTTGAGATTCCATTAGCTTTGCCATCATTTCTTCCAGATTTGGCTTTTTCTCTTCGGTTTGTTGTGATGGTTTATATAAGCCAGGTCTTTGTTGATTGAAAGTGTTGTTTTGAGTTGATTGGTTATTCGGACCTTGTTGGTTGTATGAGTTATTGTTGGGTCCATTTGGATTGTAAAGAATGTTTTGATTTCGATTGAAGTTTGGCCTTGGCGGTTGATAATTATTTTGATAATTATTTCCCGGCCTTTGGTTCATGTAGAAAACATTCTCACGTTGTTCCATCATTTGTTCAATGTGCCAATATTTTGTTAAGTGTGGTCCACCGCATTGTTCACAACTGATTCGTATTGCGTGAATATCTTTAGTCATCTTTTCCATTCGTCTCTCGAAAGCATCTATTTTTGTGGAAACGGAATCAAAGTCATGGTTAGAATCGGCTCTAGCCGCTTTAGATGAACAAAAAATATCTTTTTCCTGGTGCCACTCTTGTGAGTGGGAGGCTGTGTTATCAATAATTTTGTGAGCTTCGGTTGCGGTTTTCTTCATAATAGAACCACCAGCTGCTGTGTCGATGTCTTTTTGTGTAGCAACGTCGACACCTTGGTAGAATATTTATACTATTTGATAAGTGTCTAAACCGTGTTGAGGACATCCTCTCAACAACTTTCCGAATCTTGTCCACGCCTCATATAGAGTTTCATTTGGCTTTTGCGCGAACGTAACAATTTCTCCTTGAAGTATCACGGCTTTGGATGCCGGAAAGAATCTTTTAAGAAATTTCTCAACTAAAACATCCCATGTGTCAATCGCTCCTTCAGGTAATGATTCTAAGCAATCTTTGGCTTCTCCCTTTAAAGTCCAGGGAAACAACATGAGATAGATCTGTTCATCCTCAACTTCTATGATTTTGAATAGAGTACAGATCCTATTAAAGGTTCGAAGATGTTCTTTTGGTGTACCACTATATTGGCATTGATTAGTTACCATGTGTAGGATTTCTCCTTTGATTTCAAAATCTGGCGCATTAATGTCTGGCTTAATAATGGCGTGTCCTTGGCCAGTGCGTGTGGCTCTCATTCGATCTTCCATACTTAGAGGTTCCGTTATTTCCATATTTGAAATTGTTGAATCCGAATCACTAGAAGATTCTGATTTAACGGTTTGTGGTTCAGGAGGAATGATTATTGGTTCAGGATCTTGGAATTGTCCTTGAATATCCTCAGGGTTCTCAATTGTGAAATCGGGTTCAAAAGATGGATTATCGTAAATTTGAATTGGAGTACTTGTTCGACTAGATGATGATTCTAAATAAAAATCAACGGCGATAATATTGGCTAGATGTCTTGATCGAGTTACAGGTGGTGAACGTATGAAAGGTGGTGAACGTTTTGCTCGGTGCATTCACTGAATATCCTATTAGTTATAAAAATAAAAATTATATAAGTTATTAAATTAATAGACTTTTCTGCTTTTGCCCACGTTTCGAATAGCCAAAAGATGCAGCAGGGAGCCAGGATCCTTTAAGTCGGAAAATCCACAAATCAGCCACTACGAAGCAGAAAATTTTGAATGTCTATCAATTTAACTGCTTAAAATAATTTTTCGTCGAAATTTAAAGAAGATAAAAATCTATGTCCTAAAAACTAGAGCATAGAAATGAGAAAGAAAAAGAGTGCGTCGAAAAACGTCGAAAAATAAAAATAAGAAAGAAAAACGTCGAAACTTAAAAGTTTAAAAACTAAAAATTAAAGATTGCGTGCGTCTAAAGGTATTAAAGCTTAAAAGGAATTCTAAACGAAAAACGGCAATAACCTAAAAAGGCACTAAAATTTATTTAAAACTAAGGCGATAAGCGACGTCGTAAAATTCTAAAGAGCCTAAATCTTAATATAAAGAAAAAGCACTTAAGGTATTTTACAGCAAAGCCTAAAAATCTAGAAATATAAAATAACTACGGCAAAAACTAAGTTTAAAACTAATTACGAACGAAAAATGTACAAATATTTAAAAATAGATAATTTAAAAAAATGATAAGATTACTTATTTTTATAAAAATATTATTTTTATATTATTATTTTATAAAAGTATTAATTTATAAATATAATTAAAACTAATTATCATAAATTATAATTAAACTAAACTAAATATATTAAATTAAAACCCAAATTAGGTTTAATAATAATTATTATAATTAATTAAAACCCTAAATTCGTAATTAATGCAGTCAAATGTTGCAGTCTGAGACTGCTCCGCGACTACGGTATTCTGTAATAGAAGAGCTTCGCGACTGCGGAGCTATGCAGGCTCAGATGATGGCAGGTTCAAATTCGTGCAGGTTCAGATATATATATATATATATATATATATATATATATATATATATATATATATATATATATATATATATATATATATATATATATATATATATATATATATATATATATATATATATATATATATATATATATATATATATATATATTTTTTATTTTTATTTTCTTTTTCTGATTTTAATTTTTAGAAAATATAATTTAAGTAAAACTTATATTTTAACAAAAATTACTTATTAGTTTTTGTAACCAAAAAAATAAATAAAAACTTTTTTAATTTAAAAATATAGATATATATATTTTTTTATTTTGATTTTTTTAATATTTAAAACTTATATAAATATATTTTTACAAAAATAGCATAATTTTTTTTTTAATATAGCGTTTCGCTTTCGACACCCCGGCAGCGGCGCCAAAAAATTGATGTGTGCACGATGGTATACGAAATACTATTATATTTTATTACGAAATAATATTAAATACGATACAATTTTACACAAGTTATTTATTTATTTATAGAATGGATATACCTAAACCTTGCTCCAACACTTATAGGCAGTGTACCTAATCGTAGAGTAGTGTAGTTTTTAGTAAGTCCGGTTCGTTCCACAGGGAGCTAGCTGAGTTTAACGCTATATATATTTTAAACTATATTTGTATATATATATATATATATATATATATATATATATATATATATATATATATATATATATATATATATATATATATATATATATATATATATATATATAAAAGTAATATAGTAGTATTATTATTATTATAAAAGGGGGTTTTACCGTTTAATGACCGGTTTGTCGATTTTATGTCTTAAGTCACAATTAAAACCTAATGTAAAATATTAAATATAAATATAACTTAATTTAAAGCGTAAAGTAAATGAAGATAAATAAAAGTGTAATAAATAAAAGTGCAATAATTTAAAGTGCAATAAAATAAAAGTACGATAAATAAAATGACGATAAATAAAAGTGCGATGAGATATAAATTAAAGGAATTATGTTTATTTAAACTTCCGTAATCATGATGTTTGACGTGTTGATTTTAATTTATTACCATGGGTTAATTGTCGTTTGTCCTGGATTATTCGATATGTCCATCTGGTTTTTGTCCATAACAGTCCATCGGTCATAAATATAAAGTGCGAGTGTCCTCGTCAAATTACCCTTATACTCGAAGTCAAATATTCCAACTAATTGGGGACTTAAACAGTAATAAGGTTTTAATACATTGTTAATGATTACACCAGGTTATCGACTGTGTGCAATCAAAGGTTTTAATACTTTATTAACAATTACACCAAGTGTCCTTGTATGTAATCCACCCCTGTTTTAATGAGTCCATTGACTATTAATCCATTCCCGTGTCCGGTTAAATGAACGATTATTAGTATTTATAAATATCCCGCCCATCGTGTCCGATCGAGTGTATGTGGTTATTTATAATTACCTCAAATTGTAAATCTCTATAATAAATTAACGAACTATCATTCAGTTAAACAAATATAAAGCCCATTAATAGCCCATAGTCTAATTTCCACAAGTGTCGGTCTTTTGTCCAAACCCCAATTATGGTCCAAAGCCCAACAACCCCGTCTTTAATATTTAGTCAAACATCACGATTACTTCGGCTTAAATAAACATAATAATAACTTAGCTACGAGACATTAATTTAAAAATGAAGAACATAGCTTACAGTGGTTATTAATCATGTAGCGTTACACGGACAGAACTCCGACTTTAAAACCCGTGAAACATTTCTTACAATAACCCAACTAAACCATAATTTATTATTAATCTTAAATTAAAATTAAAATTATAATATAAATATATTACATATAAAGATTGAGAGATTGGAAAATGGTGTAGGTAACTCGGCAGAATTCGTGGCTATTTATAGGGGATTTCTGACACTTGCAGCTCCACGATCGTGGTACTTTTGTGCCTCACAGCTCCGCGATCGCGAAGGTCCTGATTCCAGCTCATTTCTTGGACAAAACGTGGGCTGTTGTGAATATTATAATATATAATATATATATAATCATTTATATATTATATTATATTCTTGTACATAGTGGACTTGTAATTTTAGCTCCGTTGAGTTGTACTTTGATAGTTGTTTCATGTCTCGGTTCCGGATTTTTGAACGTCCTTTTGTACGCGTAGATATCTTGTACTTTACGTTTCGTGACTTGTACTCTTGTCATTTTTAGACGTTATTCATCAATAAATTGAACCACTTGGATTGTATCTTGTACATTTGAGCTTTTTGGTCATTTGCGTCTTCAAATCGTCGATTCTTCTTTTGTCTTTGCACTTATTTATTTAAACGATTATTACATAAAAATAGAACAATAGTAACTAAAAGCTTTACATATTGGAAGGATATTGATACTAAATATATGTTCATTTAGAGCACTATCACATGTCAGATTACAAGTTTTGAATAAAACATTCCCACCAGTGCCGGACTTGGTGGTTGCGATGAGAACCAAGGTTTTTCATTTGTTGCATGAATTCTGGTCACATAACTGCCGTCCTTTTGATGACTTGGCAACGCGTTGCCCTATCTCCGGCCACAAAGGTTATTTTCCACACATCCGAGGGAGTGGGTTTGAAATGAGGATACCCGAATGCATGTCATGTTTTTGGGCCTATGAGTTGGGTGTTTTTGCATACTTATTTGGGTATATTACCCGATGAATGTAAATATTAGTAGAAAAAAAACTAGATTTATGTTGGTATTTTTTAGATTTTGAATAAATGTTACCCAGTTAATTAATATAAATGTTAGTAGTAATTGCTATTACTTATGATCAGTTGATTATATTGCTTCCATTTTTCCTTTGTATTATGTGAATTTTGATGTTATTTATATTGCTATATCTAACATGACTATTAACAAAATAAAAATAAAGGCTAATTAAGTGTTTTTTGACAGTTATTTCAAACTAATTAAGTGCCTTCGAATCTTACAAGAGTCATATCAGAGGAAAAGAGCCTCTAATAAAACTATAAAACTAATACTACACAAAAGAGAACACCCAAAGAGGTGATTCCTTTTTAGCAGTTGTATGTTGGTCTGCACTTTGCTGTTGACTTGATGTTGCTTAAAACTGTCACCATTAGTCCCTTTCTATATTTTGATATATGATGGAGAACACTTTCTTCTGATCCAAACTTTAACAACCTTAAAAGGAAGGATTCCATTTATTTTGTTTGTTTATGTTCAGTCTACTATAGTACGTAATACAGTATTTTTTATTTTCTTAAATGCAGAGTTCAATATGGTAGTAATTAATTCTATCCAAATTAAGTAATGGGAAAATGGGTAGTATTCAATTCGCATCATTAGATCATTAACTAACATCATCAAATACATCATTAAATATGGGTGAGTTACTTTTTTATATTGTTTGGGTGAGTTACTTTGCAATGTAAACTGAATGTACAATGAATACGCATTGAAAGAATCACAAACCTTATCTTAGTTCATCTTGTTGTAACCAATTTCTGCACTAATTGTCAAATTGAAACACATAATTTGAAGCCAAAAGACATAAAAAGAACAGTCACATACATTCATCTAACTATCAAGATAGCAACTAATACACACAAGACAACCACAATTGCTATCATAGTTAAAAACAACTTATCATAAACTTACAGCTTTTTCTTGAAAATAGCTAAGTCTTCTGTGAGTTTCGAAAATCAAGATCATGAATTCGAGGGTTCAATTTCTTAATTTTCAAATGCATTTTGTATAGCAGATCTTTATAATGTTGGTTTGGAAGCTCATCATAAAAAACATAAAAAATTTACACTCTCTTTGTTTATCCTGCAAAAGAAACAATCAATTGGGGGGAAAATTAAAAACTTAAAATTAGGGCAAATTGAGTACTTACAAATACTGGACACCTGACGAATCTTCTTCCTGGGTTTGCTCGAGTCCATGAAAGTCCAAAAGAAACAATCAAATGGGGAAAAAATTAAAAACTTAAAATTAGGGCCAATTGAGCACTTACAAATACTGGACACCCGACGAATCTTCTTCCTGGGTTTGCTCGAGTCCATGCAAGTCCATCATATATGATATACTCGATACCCACAATCACAATATTTTCTTCCTGGCAATGGATTCGTGTTGAGACTTGAGTTAGTTAGGTTTGAAAAGTACTGAGTAAATAAAAAAAAGATAACAACTGCTTTAACTATTGATCGACGATCATGATTTTAGGCCATGTTGTTTGGGCCAAACAAATAAATAATTAATTCATTAAATATGGCCCAAGCACGGTTCCCAGCTGAAAGTCTGATCTATTATACAAACATTTTTAATTTTTGAAACAAAAATGATAAAAAAAAAAAAAGGGATTTGAACCCAGGTAAATCAGTTGAAAAGGTCACACATAAACGACTAGACTATCAATGCTTTTGAATATTGAATGGAAGTTCAATTATATAAGTTTAATCATTTTTTTAACAAAAGGGAAATAATACGACTTAAATAGTAAATATCATAAGTGCATATTTTCGCAACCACAATTTAAGGGTCCTATGGTAATTAGGACCTTAAATACCCAAGCGTTCTATTTTTATGACCTTATTATATTATTGGTTACTCATTATGAGACACCAACAAGATAATGTCATAATAACTCCATTTGTTCGCAACCACAATTTAAGGGTTCTATGACAATTTAGACCTTAAATACCCAAGCGTCCTATTTTTATGATCTTATTATCTTGTCAGTCACTCGTTATGAGACACCAACAAGATAATGTCCTAATATGTCCTTTTTTCACAACCACAATTTAAGTGTCCTATGATAGTTACAACTTTAGATACCCAAGCGTCCTATTTTTAAGACCTTATTATCTTGTTTGTCACTCATTATGAGACACCAACAAGATAATGTCCTAATAAGTCCATTTTTATGCAACCACAATTTAAGGGTCCTGTGATAATTAAGAGCTTAATAACCCAAGCGTCGTATTGTTATGACCTTATATCTTGTTAGTTACTCATTATGAGGCACCAACAAGATAATGTCATAATAAGTTGATTTTTATGCAACCACAATTTAAGGGTCCTATCATAATTAGGAGCTTAAATACCCAAGCGTCGTAGTCTTATGACCTTATATCTTGTTGGTCACTTATTATGCGACACCAACAAGATAATGTCCTAAGAAGTCGGTTTTTATGCAACCACATATTAAGGGTCGTATGATCATTAATACCTTAAATACCCAAGCGTGGTATTGTTATAACCTTATTATCTTGTTGGTCACTTATTATGAGAAGCCAACAAGATAATGTCCTAATAAGTCCATTTTTATGCAACCATAATTTAAGGGTCCTATGATAATTAGGACCTTAAATACCCGAGCGTCCTATTATTATGAACATCTGTATCAAATAAATGACTCAAGTGTCCTATGATAATATGACCAAAAAATTATGTGTCCTATAATAAAGATTTTACTACACCAGTTTATACAATCATATCATAGTGTGACTCACCTTCTAAGTGTCCTATAAAACATTTGAATAATAGGACCCCAAAAAATAATGTGTCATATTAAACAACTTTTTAGAACCAAGATTATGAGCGTATCGAATAATATGACCTAAAATTCATATGTCTTATTCTATAACTTTTTACGACCCCACTTTATAAGCGTAACATATTTTAGGACACCACTACTTTTGCATATATCTAATGGGACCCCCAGAATTGCCCCATCCCAAATTATGGTTTTTTAGGACGCTTTTTCAGCGGGGTCCTAGACGAGGGGTCCTAAGATAACAGTTTTCTTGTAGTGTTCACATAAGACATTGTGAGCAGCTCAGACACCAAACTTTTACTTGAGAAGTTGTGAATATCTTTGTGAGAGTCTCTTGTGCCATAACCACTTGAGGTTATTTGCTGCCTTTGAATAAAAATATGTATCAGTTGTTGTGACAGCTGTGTTCATGTCAATTTGATACATGTTCTCATGTCTTTTTGCTGTCAGTAGTGGCTTGCATGTCTTATCAAAAATAGTGCCAATTTTCCTTCTGAATTGGAGTATCTTACTTTTGCTTGTCAGTTGGCTTATGTTGAGTAAATTGTATTTAAGCCTAACGACATATGCCACATTTAAAAATGTAACATTCCCATATTAAAGTACCAAAACCCTTTGTATAATCCAACGAATTATCTCCATATGAAACAACTGGACCATCTTTTTCTTGATAGTCCATTAGCAGAGACTTACATCCGGTCATATGTCTCGAACATCCACTGTCGAGATACCAGATTTGCTTGTTTCGAATGCCCTGCACAGTAGCTAAGAGATTAGTTCTTTTTTGGAACACATCTAAGGATGGGTTTTGGAATGGTCATTTTTGATGATCTCTTCCTTTCTGCTGGTCTGCTTGAGGAGGCAGCAGCAGATGGGGGTTGGGTTTGAGTACACTGGTTGGCCAAGTGAAACTTGCTACCACATTTGTAGTATTTTCTCACTTTCGACTTTGGTGACTGGTCATACACAGACTTAATAGGGGCAGTAAGATCAAGTCTGCTTTTGGCTATAGCTGCTATGAGCTGGTCAAGCTTAACAGTCATTATCTCAGTAATAGATGACCCAGCACATGATTCCATAATTTGGTCCACTTTAGCTTTTCCCTTAAGGGCAGCTTTCTTCTTGGAGCCAGTACCATAATCATGGTACACTGCTTTGCCTTTGACATTTGATGAGCCACTGTGGGAAGTTACTGGCTTGTCTGCTGATACTAGTTGACCAGTATGAATTATGATTGCTGCCTTTGATTTGCCATTATTACGTTTTGCTGGCTTGTCTGTAGTTACTGGTTGACCAGTACGATTTTCATCAGCTGGCTCATCATTGGTGGAACTCGAACATGAAGGGGAATCAATTGATTTTAACTTTCTTCGATTGTTTTTTGTGATTTCCCTTTTTATCCGTCTTTCTTTTGGAGTCATGTAGTAGATGCTAGAAGGGTCAGTAGTCTCATCAGTTGATGCAATGGCTTCTCTTACTCTTACTTCATCATCCATTATCTCTTTCATGGCAGGTGGTGGGTTAGCACTAGGTCTTACAAACTTATTTGTGAAGACCTTGTTACCATTAACTATCTTAGCAAAAGTGTCTGGCAAGATAGCATCAGGATCAGTTTCAAGCACAGGGTCCATGAAAGTAACTTCAGCATGAGCAACAGTAGCATAGTCACCAGCAAAAAATGCCTCAACTTGGGCAGGTATCTGCTCATTAATGCACTTGGCAGTGCATTGAGCAGATGTACACCAAGGGGCTACCACCCTTTTAAGGTCAGTAAGCTGGTTTTGAACTACTGCTGCATCTGAGTGAAGAGATTTTAAAGTATAGTTTTGTTTTTCAAGTTTAGAAATTTCATCTTTCAAAATCTTAATTTCATCAGATTTGCATCTAAGTTTTTCATTTAAAGATTTAATTTCAGTTTTGAAAACTTCTTCACATTTGCTGCCTCTACTTAAATCAATTCTCAGGTAGTCAAACATTTCAGCCTTTTCATCATTAGTATAAGTTCAAAAATTATCAACCTTATACAGCATTTCAGATTTCTATTGAGGTGAATCCCTTTTCAGATCAGCTTCCCTCATATCAGCTAAAAATGTACTACCACTTTCTTCCTCTACCAAGTCCTCTACTTCTCTGGCCATTAAACACAGCTTTTTATCAGTACCATAACCAGCACACTCTTCATCATTTTCACTATCAGAAGATGAAGATGAGCTGGTTTCATCCCACTCATGATGTTCAGCAACTAGCACTTTTTATGGTTTCTTCTCCTTCTTATTAGTCTTTGAACTTTCCTTCATTTGGGCCTTCATTGCCTTGTACTTGTTCTTGTACTTTTCAGCTTTTAAAAAAGAGTTAGCATGTGATGAAGACTTCCTGGACATGCATTCAGATACAAAGTGTCCTACCTTTCCACAGTTGTAACACCCAAATTTGGGGCCCTTGACTGATTTACTACCATACCTAGCACTTGGCTTCTTACTCACTTTGTATGGCTTGCTGGTTCTACTACAATTAAATTTTTTGAACTCCCTAGTTAGCAAAGCCATATACCTTCAGCAAACCCTTCCCTATCATTATCATCACCGCTTTCATCAGACCCAGTACCACTACCCTCATCATCTTCAGCTGCCTCTTCTTCTTCTGCCATCAACTTTTGAACCAGTAAAACTTTTTGAGCTTTCTTTTTAGCAGCAGTTACAAGAGCTGTATCATTTGACTTTACAGATTTTGAAGTGGTGGGGGCAGACTTAAAGTTTTCTTTTAAATTAAGCTCAAGTTTAGCCTCTGCCTTCTCATGGTTCTAAAGTCTACCATACAGAGATGACATGTTAAAATTCTTTAAGGTCTGAGTGCTTCTTAATGGGTCAGTAACAGGTTTCCATTTAGAAGGTAGTGAGTTAATGAATTTGTTGACTTGTTCAAAATCAGTATATGTGATTTTCAAGGTAAGCAAGTCAGCAACTAAAGAATTAAACCTAATGAAGGTTTGCTTAAGGGTCTCACTCTTGTAAGCAAAGAACATTTCATATTCTCTTTTTAAAGCAATAATCTTATTTTGCCTAACTTCATCCATACCTTCATATGTAACATCAAGATAGTCTAACATAGCTTTAGCATTCGGTTTTCCCTTAATCTATTTGAACAAGTGGTTGGGTAATGTAATAGCTAACAAGGTTCTGATCTTAGGGTCAAGTCCAACACGACGTTTGTCCTCATCCACCTATCTAGATGGGGGAAGAACAACTTCTCTACCAGGAATAGCAGGAGTGTCTGCTGTAGCAGGAACACTATTAAGTGTTTCAGTAGGAATGAATGGACCATCAGTGGCAATGTCAGGCATGAGTGGGTTAATAGACTCAAGATGGAGCAAAAACCTAGCTTTCCAGGTTTCGTACTCATCTTCATCAAATTTAGGTGGTCTATTGGTTGACCCTTTTTCGAGGTAAGCTGAATTTGTGTATGCAGCTATGAGAGAATTCAGATCCAAGATATGAGATTATCAAAACTCAAGCTCTGATACCAGTTGTTGGTCCCTTGATTAACAACAGGAGTATTGTAAAGGGGGGGAGTGAATACAATTCTTTTGATTAACTTAAGTGTTATTACAGATTAGTATTCAAGCAAGTAATTTAAATAAGAGTCAAAGGTAATTTTCAACGATTATTCTTTATTGATATGAATCACAAAGAATTACAACTGTTCTTGGCGGAATAACAGTTGGTTGATACAAATTATACCTAAGTTATAGCTATCGAGGATATCTTAAGCTATTACACATTTTGACTTTAACTAAATAAACATACACCACTAGTTATTATAATAGTGGATACTTCTATTTATAGTAGTCATATTATCCATGTAATTATTCTATTAACAATTGGTACATAGTATGTCTGTACTTGTGGGGACAACTGCATCAGAGATCGTGCTCTCTTCTTTCCTCTTTGGTAGCTATTTGCAGGAATACCTCAATTCGGTTTGGCACCACTATTTGAATAAACAAATAGAATGTTGTGTTTCCTAGGCGTTGACAAAGAAATACACATGTCTGCACATGCGTTAAACTTCTGCATTCCCACGTGGTCTTGTAAGGTCACTTGTCAGCCGCCGACGCGTGTCCTTTTCTGTTCAACTTTGTCTTCGACTTCTGTTGAATAATACAATTGATGTAGACCACTCAGGAAACCACTATTCTTGTAATGGAGCATAGTTGTCTTCGTGTAGTATGCTGCTTACCAGTTATGCTGGTTCTTCTATGCTGAGTCACTTGATCTTCATGATTTGCTGGGCACACATCCTGTGCTAAATGAAGAATATTGTCTACCTTGTGCTGGTAGACTAGGCAGCATACTAAACACTTGAGACAGCAACATTTGATGTCTATACATAAACAAACCTATGCTGGCTGCACATAACATTTTAGTGTACATATTTGCTGTTTTGTCATAATTAAATTAAATCTTTAATTATTTTGGAGACTCAACACTATTCTCTAGATAATTGTGAGTACAAGGTAAGACCCTAATGATTATAAATATTAATACCTCTGATGCACTCGTGCGACATGTCTCGCTCTCTGAGAAGCTGAAAGGCCCGGCTCTTCAAACAGCCAGAGAGATGCAAACGGGAATCACCGTCATGAGTAAAGCCCAAAAAATCGTCTAGACTACCCCACCATCCACCATCCATCCATTTCGGGAAAAAAGACGACGGAACGCGAGGCACCAATCAACTTTCATATTGAAAAAAATGCTTGATAGATCCATTTCGTGATTTTTCCAAGGAATTTGAAGTCACGATTTGAGACTAAGACGCACTAGAATCTAGTTAGAACTCCGTGGGGTCACTGGACAGCACTAAAAGTTTTCAGTAGAAAACACGCATTAAATTGTATAGGAAACCACTAAATTTAACTGCAATACCCATATATTTTTTAATTTTATAGTTTTTCTTTTGAATTCTATAGAACATCACTAAATTTAACTACTTGGACCTCATATATCTTTCCAATTTGTAGTTTTTTGAAAGTAAACTACCACTAAAATAGCTTTCAAATATAATTAGTATTGAAAAAAATATATTTAGGACATCATTGAGTTATAATCCCGGAATCGCCACTGCTAAGACGCATGACCGAGACAACTCGTGCCGCTCGGTAGCACGGTTACTATGCGACTTGTACACTGAATGCGAGCAACCCAATGCGACTCATACACCGAATGCGCGCGATTCAAAAAACACCGAAAGTCACAAGTCGCATAGTAACTGTGCGACCGTGCAACACGAGTTGTATTAGTTATGCGTCTTAGTCTCAGATCGGGATTTCAAATTCTTCGAAAAAATCACGAATCGCATAGTCCCATGTGGGTTTGCGACTTGCGAGGATTTTTTGACAAAAAAAAAGAATGAGGGCGAATCTTTATAGTTCAGTTAGAAATTTGGTCTTTTTGTCATTCACTCTATATACAATCATAGTTATTACTCCCGCCGTTCCATAATAAGTGTCATGTTTGACTTTTCAAGGTCTTACGTTTATAATTTTGACTTCAAATATTCATTGTTATGTTATATAATATTTGATGAAACTTGTATAAAATTTTTTCATATAAGTTTCATAGAATACTATATAACATAAATAAAAAATATTAGAGATCAAAATTTTAAAAGTAAAACCTTAAAAAGTCAAACATGACACTTATTATGAAACACGTGGAGAAGCACAATACCAACTTTGATCTCTAATATTTTTATTTATGTTATATAGTATTCTATGAAACTTATATAAATAGATTTGGTTTTAAAATATTATATAACAAGCCCATTAGGGGAGACGTTGTTGGGCCGCAAGATGTGGAGGTAAGGGAGCCCATTACCAACTTTGAAGATATCAAGGTAAAGTTGTCGTCTAAGAAGAGGGAAAAACTTGTCTCGCTTGGTAACAAGGGTGTTAATATGGTTGATGATAATGTCCATAAACCAGTGGAGTTTGGTCAACGCGGTAGGAGGTATTGTGATTTTCTATATCCGAAATACGATGAATTTTGTACGGAGTCATACGTTTTAAGTGGTCATTTGAAGAAACCACAAGAAGAGGTTTTGGCCAAATCATCTTTTAGAATGAAGATGAAGGAAGAGATTGTTTCGTGTTCTTTCAACCTTCACGATAATGTCAATGATATCGATTTTGACGATGCGGCTCAAAGGTTGTTTATTGATGATCATGTCGGGGAGATTGGAGAGAGCTCTTCGATCGTAGGTTTAAAATCGGGGTGCAAACCAGTTGAGAAAGACTTCTTCCAAGACTTAGAAGACCGTGGTATTATCATTCCATTCGAGTTTATTTTAACCGAGGTCAATTGTTTTAACTTATAAAATTGTTAATCGAAACAGGAAAAGAATTGAGCGAGAGATCATCGATGGTAAGATGAAGAAAGTGGTCAATTAGTGCGTTTGGTTGTTTATTTTGTTGTACTTTCCTTGGTTCGTTTCTTAGGCTTTATCTAGTTGTTTTGATAGTTTATTCACAGTTTATTTCGTTTAGTTCATAGTTAGAGTCCCGGTGGTGGATAGTTTAATTTTTTGTCTATTTTACTTTCTAGGTTCGAGCATCTAAGCTATCGATTCATATATTTCAGTTGAGAGCGTTCTCCTTTAAAAAATGTTTTCGTTTCTATAAGAGTTAGCGTTATTTTTGTCTATAAGAGTTGGCGTTATTTACATATAAATTCTACGTATGTGTATATAGGTTAATGTCTGTGTAATTCTAAAATGCAAACTCTGAGAAAATAGTGAGGTCCAAATGATAGGATACGCGGATGTCTGTCCTCGGGAAGGGCTTCGGTATTAATAAAAGGCAGCCCATCGAAAGAATTCTCACTTGGAAAAGGCCTCCGACAAGGAGATCCCCTTTCCCCATTCCTTTTCAACATAGCCGTCGAGGCTCTAAGTGTTGTTCTTTCTGATGCAAACAGTTTTGGGTTTTTCAAAGGAGTCAAAGTGGGTGCTGGAGGCTTTTGTTTAACTCATCTTCAGTAAGTATGCAGATGATGGTTTATTTTTTGGAGAATGGTCGGAGCATAATATAATGAACTTAATCCGAATCTTAAAGTGCTTCGGTGATGCCTCTGGTTTGCGAGTTAATTTATCCAAAAGCAGACTAATTGGCATAAATGTAGGCGATCTGGAAATCTCTTCCATGGCTCAATATATTGGATGCTTACCCGGATCCCTTTCATTTACCTATCTTGGCCTCCCGGTAGGTAAAAAAGTGCAACCCGTTAATGCTTGGAGTGAAGTTGTTGATAGATTCAATGCAAGATTATCCTCCTGGAAAGCAAAATCTCTGTCGATAGGCGGCAGACTCACGCTAACGAAGTCAGTCCTCGGGAATTTGCTGCTTTATTACATGTCAGTTTTTAAAGCACCAATATCGGTTATTAATTCAATGGAGTCCTTACGAAGAAGGTTCTTCTGGAATACTTTTGACAAAAAATCAGCGGCATGGGTAAGCTGGAGTCGAATTCTTTCTTCAAAGGATAAAGGCAGTCTAAGTGTCGGTAGCTTAAGGGCTAAAAATCTAAGCTTACTTTGCAAGTGGTGGTGGCGATATAAGAACGAAATGAATGCTCTTTGGCATAAAATTATACACTCAATATATGGGGAAGATGGAGGTCTGAACGAACCAGTCACGACAAACTGTTCCCAGACTTGGAATCAAATTAGAAGATGTGGATAACAAGTAGATTCAATTGGAGTTCCTTTCACTACCTCGTTTATTCGCAAAGTTGGTTCGGGTAATGAAACATTTTTCTGGAATGAGATATGGAATCCTACTTTATCCTGCCCACTTCGCATTGCTTTCCCCAGATTGTACGGATTGGATAACAACCAAAATGCTTTGGTTGTCGAACGTGTATGCATTGGTCCCGTGGGTTTGAATGGTTTGTGGAATTGGAGAATTAACCCCCGAGGAAGATCACATTCACAATTAGATGACCTAAATCAGGCCCTTCGTTCTTACAATGCATTAATTACAACGGGTGATAGCTTGACATGGGCATTAAACTCTCGGGGTATTTTTTCTGTTAAAAACCTCTCCTATCTTATTGATAACGAGATGATGGAATCTTCTTCGAATATAATAGAATGTAAATGGATGTCATCCCTTCCAAATAAGGTGAATATCTTTATTTGGAGACTAAATATGGATAAGCTACCTACGAGATCAAATTTGGAGAGAAAGGGTATTCTGACTGGATCTGCTTCATGCCCATTCTGTGGTGTCGAAGTCGAATCCAAGGATCATGTATTTGTCTCGTGTAGGTTCATTTCACCCCTTTGGAGAGGCTTTTTCAATTGGTGGAACATGTCGGATCAAAACCCAACTAATGTGGCAAACCTGCTTAGTTCGGCCAATTTTGATTGTGGTTCGAGTCATCTGAATTTGTTTAATCTTGCCACAAGATATGTGTTACTTTGGTGCATATAAAGGTCGAGGAACAATCTCATTCACAGCTTACCGGAAAGTAGAAGTTCAATCCTAAATGAGGACATTCTAGTCAGCATGCGTGTTCTTTATCATCTCTGGTTATCTAACAGAGGTAACAAAATTAATTCAAGGTTGGAGGATTGGCGTTCAAACCCCAGAATCACAGATAGTTTGAATGTTGGTTTGGCATTTTGTGGTGTAATGGCTTTATTCCCTTATCTAGTTTTTCCATTTTAGTGCCTGGTGTTTTTCTTTTTAGCTCATTACTTGTGGGCTCTGTATTTGGTGTTGGGTCATTGCCCATTTAATTTATAAAAATCATAGCTTTTCAAAAAAAAAAAAAAAAAAAAAAAAAAAAAAAAAAGGTCTTCAACAGAATTTGTTGTTTCATATGTTTTAAATTGGCACCAAACTGTAACCAATTAGATACTCCGTATCTCAGTAGCTAATAAATAAGTGGTCAACGGTTTGAAAAGAGCCAAAATAAATTTTAGTTCTTTACTATGTGGAAAAAGTAGCTCGAGCATGAGGTTATTTTTAGAAGCTTACAATAGGAGTTAAAACTTATTATTTGAGCGGGTAAATGGATATTACTTTTTGAAACTAAAACTTACTCGTATTATTTTTACGAGTGTCTGATTGAATCATATAAAAGTAAATTGGCTAAAAAAACAATAGAAGATATGATAAACGACTTACGGGTAATTATGTAATTTCTAAAATTACTTCAACTATGTTATTTTTCAGAGTTTTTTTTATAGCTTATTAGAAATTTTGTCACCTAAACAATACTACTTGTATGAGATTTTATTTCATTTATTTATTTTGAAAAGTAAACCAACAAGTTTATTATATATAAAAAAATACTACTAGTTTGAGGTTACAACAAAAGTAAGTTTGAGCTATCCATAAACTCGTAATCTAAACGGCCCATTGTCACATAATAATAGTCTCAACTTGTCTATTTAATTTAACAACTACCAATAACAGAACATCTAACTATAAAATAATACTAGTAGGTGCCTTTGACAGAGTGTGATCATATCATCTTAAATCTTAAATAAGAAAGAAAGGTAAGAAAACAGTAGTCTCAATTTTTACTGCAACTAAAACTGGGTTGAATGTTTTGGTACAAAGTGAGGATAAAATGGAATGATGATCCCTAATTGGTCTCCTATTGTCTCCCATTTGGGGTTTATTTTTATCTCAACTCTTTTCACTATATTATTTTCTTGACTTGAGAGTTATTTAAGCATATACCAAAAATACTTTGAGCTGTTATAATTCAGTAGGCTTATAACTACCTTTAGTGGTTTGATTCTTGATGTTATAATTCAGTAGGCTTATAACTACCTTTAGTGGTTTGATTCTTGATTTAGAATACTAATAATGAAGTGTAAGAACAAAGATGATAATGGAGAGAAAGAAAGAAACACTTTGTAAGTGTGAGAAATGGTGCAAGTTTAATGCTTGCATTCATGAGTATTTATAGCCTAAAATCTCAATATAAAAATACATACTTTGTGTACCAAAATTGACTATATGTATACACCAAAATTGACTATCCATATCTATATTATTATTATTATTATAACACTCCCCCTTGGATAGCAATTTTATTTTGTTGAAGATCAACTATAAATTACTGCCTCGTTAAAAACCTTGCTAAAGAAAACCCAGTGGGAAAAAACTTTAGCTAAGGGAAAAAGAGTGCAGCATGGAGTTGACTCCCCCTCAAGTAGACATCGCTTCAGCTGTTACATCTTTTGAACATGTCTCATGCCAATGTTATGAACGTGTGTTCTGAAAATAGCAGTTGGAAGTGCTTTCGTGAAAAGATCAGCAGAGTTTTTGCTAGATTGCACATATCTCATTTCAATCTGGTTGTCCTTAATGAGATTTTGAGTGTATGAGAAGAATCTAGGTGGTATGTGTTTTGTTCGGTCACTTTTGATATACCCTTCTTTCATCTGTGCTATGCAAGCTGCATTATCTTCATAGATAGTTGTTGGACTTTTATCGCGTTCTAGTCCACAAGAATCAGTAATGAGTTGTGTCATTGATCTCAACCAAAAACATTCTCGAGTAGCTTCATGTAATGCAATCACTTCGGCATGATTTGACGATGTAGCAACAAGTGTTTGTTTTTGAGAACGCCATGATATTGCAGTACCTCCATTTAGGAATACATATCCAGTTTGAGATTTAGCTTTATGTGGATCAGATAAATAACCTGCATCTGCATAACCAACCAAATCTTGTTTTGATTCGTTAGAATAAAATAATCCTAAATCAGTAGTTCCTCGAAGGTATCGAAATATGTGTTTGATCCCATTCCAGTGTCTTTTG
Organism: Rutidosis leptorrhynchoides; assembly: GCF_046630445.1. Classification (NCBI taxonomy): domain Eukaryota; kingdom Viridiplantae; phylum Streptophyta; class Magnoliopsida; order Asterales; family Asteraceae; genus Rutidosis; species Rutidosis leptorrhynchoides. The sequence continues at coordinate 369,972,856 of NC_092338.1, forward strand.
GTAGGAGCAGAGCTGAACCTTGCCAACAAATTAACTGCAAAAGAAATGTCAGGTCTTGTACAATTTGTAAGATACATAAGAGCTCCAATTGCACTAAGATATGGTACTTCTGGTCCAAGAATGTCTTCTTGATCTTCACATGGACGAAATGGATCAGCTTCAACATTGAGTGATCTAACAACCATAGGAGTACTTAATGGTTTTGCCTTGTCCATATTGAAACGTTTCAAAATCTTTTCAGTATATGTTGTTTGATGTACAAGTAAACCATTAGGCATATACTCAATTTGTAAACCAAGGCAATACTTGGTTTTTCCGAGATCTTTCATTTCAAATTCTTTCTTTAGAAGTTGAATGGCTTCATGGATCTCTTTATTTGTACCTATGATGTTAAGATCATCAACATAAACAGCTATGATCACATATCCGGATGTTGTTTTCTTAATGAAAACACAAGGGCAAGTAAGATTATTTGTATACCCTTTGCTTATCAAGTAATCACTTAATCGGTTATACCACATACGTCCCGATTGTTTTAACCCATATAAAGATCTTTGTAATTTAATCGAATACATTTCTTTGGGTTTTGCATTTGATGCTTCTGGTACCTTAAATCCTTCAGGTATCTTCATATATATATCACTATCAAGTGATCCATATAGATAAGCAGTCACAACATCCATGAGATGCATTTCTAAATTTTTAGAAACTGCCAGACTGATTAAGTACCTAAAAGTAATTGCATCCATAACAGGAGAATAAGTTTCTTCATAATCAATTCCCGGTCTTTGAGAAAAACCTTGAGCTACAAGTCTAGCTTTATACCTTGTAACTTCATTTTTCTCATTTCTTTTTCGGACAAAAATCCATCTGTATCCTACAGGTTTCACATCTTTAGGAGTGAGAATGATGGATCCGAAAACTTTTCTTTTATTGAGTGATTCTAATTCAGCTCGTATTGCTTCTTTCCATTGAGCCCAATCATGTCTATTTTGACATTCAACCATAGATGTTGGTTCTGGATCATCATCATTATTCATGATGTCATATGCAACATTAAATGAAAATTTCTCATCAAGATTTTTCATTTCATTTCGGTTCCATAATATTTTTGAATATGCATAATTGATTGCAATTTCTGTATTGACATCATCAATCTCCTCTGCAGTAGGAGTACTGATTTGTGGTTCTTCTTGAACACTTTCTTTTACTTCATTATCAGCTGATTTTCTTTTTCGAGGATTTTTATCCTTTGAACCGATTGGTCTTCCACGTTTCTGACGTGGCAAAGATTCATGAGTGACGTTATTGCCAGCTTTTGGAATTTCAATTCGAGCTGGAGTATTTACTGCTGGTATATATGATTTTGTCACCGTTTTTGTATCTGTAAATGCATCAGGCAATTGATTTGCAAGTTCTTGTATATGCATTATCTTTTGAACTTCTGTCTCGCATTCTTTTGTGCGAGGATCAAGATACTTTAATTGAGGTTCACACCATGAAACATCATTTTCTTTATTTTTCATTTCTCCCCCTAATCTAGGGAACAATGTTTCATTAAAATGACAATCAGCAAAACGTGCTGTAAAAACGTCACCTGTCATAGGTTCAATATACCTTAATATTGAAGATGTTTCATATCCAACATATATTCCCAACCTCCTTTGAGGACCCATTTTTGTACGTTGTGGTGTCGCAATTGGAACATACACTGCACAACCAAATGTTCTAAGATGGGAAATATTTGGCTCTTGACCAAAAGCAAGTTGTAGGGGGGAATATTTATGACTTGCACTTGGTCTGATGCGAATCAATGCAGCAGCATGTAAAATTGCATGACCCCATATAGATACAGGGAGTTTTGTTCTCATTATCAATGGTCTAGCGATTAACTGTAAACGTTTAATCAATGACTCGGCTAAACCATTTTGTGTATGCACATGAGCAACAGAATGTTCAACAACAATTCCTATAGACATGCAATAGTCATTAAATGCTTGAGATGTAAATTCACCTGCATTATCAAGTCTCACCCTTTTAATGGTGTAATCAGGAAAATGAGCTCTCAATTTAATAATTTGGGCAAGAAATTTTGCAAATGCCACATTACGGCTTGATAACAGACAAACATGAGACCATCTGCTAGATGCGTCTATTAGAACCATGAAATATCTAAATGGTCCACATGGTGGATGAATTGGTCCACATATATCACCTTGAATTCTTTCAAGAAACATTGGTGATTCTTTCTCAACCTTAAGTGGTGAGGGTCTAGTTATCAATTTTCCAAGAGAGCAAGATGTACATGGAACCATTGTATCATGATGGATTTTTCTATCCTTTAGTGGATGTCCATGAGTACATTCAATAATCCTTTTCATCATTGTTGATCCTGGATGGCCTAATCTGTTATGCCATAAACTGAATACACCAGGATCAATATATTTTTCGTTAACTACCATATGTATTTCTGGTACATTTATATGTGTATAATGTAATCCAGAACTAAGTCTTGGCAGTTTTTCAACCACATGACTCTTGTCAGTGATACTTAAATATTTCTCATTTTCTGTTGTCACTGACTGATAATCATACCCGTTAAGGTATATGTCGGAGAAACTCAATAAATTTCTGCTTGACTTGGGAGAAAATAAGGCATCATTTATTAAAAATTTTGTACCATTTGGTAGTATGAAATTTGCCTTTCCTATCCCTTTTATCAAGTTAGCAGGTCCTGATATTGTATGTATAGTTCCTTCCGTTGGTTTTAGATCAATAAAATATTTCTCGGATTTAAGTATAGTGTGTGTAGTTCCACTGTCTGCTATACAGAGATCTCCACCACTTGATTGATGTTGTATTCCAGCAAAATTCATATTGAACTTCATATATAAGAAATAAATAGTGAGTACATTAATATTACACAATATTTTAAACGCAAATAGATAGTACTGAAACATTTAGCAAACATAATGACAAAGACAGACGATATTAAATCGTTTATTTTTCAAAAGACACACAACTTAAACATTCAAGAAATCTTCATATAAATCAGATGGTTTCTCAGTGACTGTTGGATCAATATTATCCACAAAATTTACTTCCTTTTCTTTACCTTTCAGCGAATCCTGATACATCTTAACAAGATGTTTAGATGTTCGGCAAGTATTAGCCCAGTGGCCCATTCTACCACATCTGTAGCAAGATTCTTCAGAATTTTTAGAAGAATTTTCTTCAACATCTTGTTTAATGGGCTTGTTTTGTGGTTGATATTTATATTTTCGTGGATTACTATTTCTTTGACCACCACGGCCACGACCACGACCACGTCCACGCCCATTACCATTACCATAAGGATGGTTTCTACCATAGTTATGGCTTTTGGCATGATGATGGTGATGGTTATTATAACCACGACCTTACCCGCGTCCTTGTCCCTGTTTATAATTATTTGCAGTATTTGCTTCAGGGATTGCAAGTGTACCAGTAGGACGGGATTGCTGATTTTTCATTAATAGCTCATCATTTTGCTCTGCAACTAAGAGATATGAATTAAGTTCAGGATATGTTTTGAACTTTAGCATTCTCAAATTTCTTTGCACTGTGATGTTTGCAGCATTCATTGTGGAGAAAGTTTTCTCCATCATGTCTGCATCACTAATTTCATGTCCACAGAATTTAAGTTGTGAACATGTATTATACAGAGCTGAGCTGTATTCATTTACTTTCTTAAAGTCTTGGAACCTTAATGTTCTCCATTGTTCCATTGCAGCTGGAAGTAAAATTTCTCTTTGATTATTGAATCTGCTTTTGAGACCTTCCCATAAAACATGGGGATCTTCTACAGTCACATAATTATTTTGTAAGCATTCATCAATATGTTGATGAATAAAGCAACATGCCGTAGCTTGTTCTTTTTCAGAACAAGTGTTGTTTTCATTTATGGTTTCAAGAATGCCCATTGATTTAAGATGCATTTTTACTTTTATAACCCATGGCATGTAGTTGTTTCCAGTTGATTCTAAAGGAGTAAATTTAAGCTTTTCCAGATTCGACATTTTCTATTATCAAAAATTAAAACAAACATCATGATAAATTAGAGTCAAACATAAATTTAATATAACATAAATGATAAGTAGGTGACAGTGTCGACCATGTGTAAGCAATCATAAATAAATGTTATATAACAAAAATATAAATATTAGTAAACATAAATGAAAATTTGGCGACAGTGTCGACCATATATTTTTTTTCAGGTGGTATAACCGACCTATATCATTCTGGTGGTATAACCGACCATATATCATTTTGGTGGTATAACCGACCATATATCATTTTGGTGGTATAACCGACCATATATCATTTTGGTGGCAGAGCCAACCATATTTAGTATTAAGATTATCGTGCTGATAACGTGTTATAATTCAGTAGGCTTATAACTACCTTTAGTGGTTTGATTCTTGATGTTATAATTCAGTAGGCTTATAACTACCTTTAGTGGTTTGATTCTTGATTTAGAATACTAATAATGAAGTGTAAGAACAAAGATGATAATGGAGAGAAAGAAAGAAACACTTTGTAAGTGTGAGAAATGGTGCAAGTTTAATGCTTGCATTCATGAGTATTTATAGCCTAAAATCTCAATATAAAAATACATACTTTGTGTACCAAAATTGACTATATGTATACACCAAAATTGACTATCCATATCTATATTATTATTATTATTATAACATGAGCCATTTTATGCAAATATTACAACTTGGGTGTCACTTGAAATTCACAATTCTTTAGTCATCCAATAGTGGAAAATATGCATTTAGTGTTTGGTGCTACGTGGTTGTGAGGGAAATTATATTATATTATATTATATTATACTTATATATTAAACCTACTTACGTTTTGAGTTTGCGCTCACACTACAAATGGTCCTCCAACTTTCGTACAAATTACACAACAACCCCTCAACTTTACACTTTTTCAGGGGTAAAAAATTTAAATTTATAATTTAATTAAAATAAAAAAACCTTACTCCACCCGAATTTATAACGGGCCCTATCTTCTCGCTCGGTGCGAGTTAAATTTTTTCGAGGCCACCGTTCAACTTGAAAAAATCTCACGACCCCAACGGGACTAACTATATGCAAAACGGACATCGTTAAAAAAACACTAAATAACAGGCCCTATATTCACGCTCGTTGCGAGTTAAATTTTTCCGAGACCACCGTTCAACTCGAAATAATTTTACGAACACAACGCGACTAACTATACGCGAAACGGACATCGTTACAAAAAATAAATATTTTGGGCTATATTACATACATATATATACATATACAACACGACTAACTATACGCGAAACGGACATCGTATATTCAAATTGGACCGCGCGGCGAATACAACCGCAGCAACGCGCGGTCAGATTTTTTCTAGTTTATTTTATTTGCCTTAAAAAAGAAGACAAAAATAAGGGTAAACGACAACGTTGCACTTCAAAACAATGTGTGTTTGTCACTTTCCTAAATTTATGCATTGGTGAATTATTAATTGATTAGGACACACATGTTTTTCCCTTTTACTATATAATATTTCTTGTGTATCAGTGTAAGTATATATGTATATAGATAGATCAACTTTACATATTTTGAGTCACAAATTTTGTTTTCCTTTAAAATTGAGGAAATTCTATCTGGGTTTTGTCAATCAACTATTTTTCCACCTGGATTCATCAAAAGCTTGAATCTTTTTTACTAAATTCAAATTCTTGACAGAAAGGTATTAGGGTTTTCAAAGTTCTTGACTTTATTTGCAAAAGTGAGTCAAGATTGTAAATTTATGTGATATAATTTGTGGGTTTTGAATTAGAGTGATGATGGCGGTGAGTTCAGCTTGCAAAGAGGATCCAATGGGGTTAGATAATGGGAAATATGTTAGGTACACACCGGAACAAGTTGAAGCTTTAGAAAGATTATATCATGATTGCCCAAAACCAAGTTCACTTCGCCGGCAACAACTCATCAGGGACTGCCCAATTCTGTCAAACATTGAGCCTAAACAGATCAAAGTTTGGTTTCAGAATAGAAGGTACTATTTCAGATTTTGTATGATAAATCTTTGATCTTGAAAACACCCATTTTGTCTTGATTGCATAAATAATAGTGGGTAATTTTAATAAGAAAATATAATTTTAATTGAAAGTTAAGTTCTTGATCTTGAAAAATTAATTTAAATGCATAACAAGAAGAAATTTTGACAAGTTTTTGTGACTCTTTTAAGTCAAAAGTTTCAAAATTTTGGTCTTAATTAAACCACTTTCATATTAAATGCATAAAAAGGAATTCACATTTTAGACCAGCAAGAATGGGGTGGTAATGTTGATCAAACTTTGGTGACTTTTTATAGTTAAAGTTAAAGTACTTGATCTTGGAAAAACCCTTTAATCTTAAATGCATAGAAACTATCCCATTTTGTACTACAGACTTAGCTGGTAATCTTTTTCAAGTTTTTTAGAAAAAAAGATTTTATAATAAATATTTTAAATTCTTGATCTTGAAACACCCCTTTCGTGTTGAAAGTATTATACAAATTTCTGAGTTAAAATTTTGTTTTTTGTATATATAGATGTAGGGAAAAGCAAAGAAAAGAAGCATCAAGGCTGCAAGCTGTGAACCGAAAGTTATCAGCAATGAATAAGTTATTAATGGAGGAAAATGATAGGTTGCAGAAGCAAGTTTCTAACTTGGTGTATGAAAACGGCTATTTTCGTCAGCAGACTCAAAACGTAAATGAAAATAGCTGACATTGAATTTTCTCTTAGTTTCAAAAGATTTTAAATCTTTATGTGTCAAAATGTCATTTTAGTTTTTAATGAATGCTTCCTTATCACTTATGTTGATACATTCATTTATCATATGATATGATATGCAGACGGCGCTCGTCACCACGGACACGAGTTGTGAATCGGTAGTGACGAGCGGTCAACACCACTTGAGTCCTCAACATCCACCAAGGGATGCTAGTCCTGCAGGGTATGTTTGTAATTGCACTTTAGCCATTTATATCCTATATGTATTATTATTAATTATTAATTAATTATTAATATTAATATATGTTATTGATTAAGCATTACATATAAGATGTAATATCAATATCAATATCAATATTTAATTTAAAATTTGGGTGTTTTTTGTATGTTTTTTAGGCTTTTGTCCATTGCAGAGGAAACTTTAACAGAGTTTTTATCAAAGGCAACTGGGACTGCTGTGGAGTGGGTCCAAATGCCTGGGATGAAGGTTCTTTACACTTGTACTTTAATTAGCGACTTAAAATATTTTATTAGTGTTTGTTTAATCATTCCATTAACTATTAATCTATATTATCTCTTAGTTTAATTTGAATTCTTTTTGAAGAAACCTGCTAACCTTCTTTTACACATTAGAATCTCATCATTTGACTCACTATCCTCCACATCCTACCTTTTTAGAGATTATTTATTTATTTATTTATGGGTCTTATTTTTCATTTTTCGTTTCTATTGTTTATTTGTTAATCGAATAAAGACTGTAATTTTAATAGACTAGAAGAACAAAAGTACCAAACATAGTATATCATATGATATAGCTATATTGATTTGTCTTTAGAATGAAATATCATCGTTATTATTCATTAATTATCGATCATCCTGATTCTTTTTCCTTTTACCGTGTAACGAATTTTGCAGCCTGGTCCGGATTCCAATGGAATCATTGCTATATCTCATGGTTGCACCGGTGTTGCATCACGTGCATGTGGTCTTGTTGGTCTTGAACCTTCAAGAGTAAGTCGCGTATTTTTTGGACACACATTCAATTATAAATTTATACTTTTTTATAGATGACCATTAACATTTCGAGTTTAGGTTGCTGAAATCCTCAAAGATCGGCCATCATGGTATCGTGATTGCCGAGCTGTCGATGTTCTCAACGTGCTCGCAACCGGGACTAATGGAACCATCGAGCTGCTTTACATGCAGGTTAGCACATACAATTAAACCATGCGTATAAAATTTGTTGCACTAACAGATTCTTTAATCTATTGTAACTTTGAACGATTAATTATTATGTATGTTCATTTTTATTATAGCTGTATGCACCAACTACTTTAGCACCAGCACGTGACTTCTGGTTACTGCGTTATACATCTGCTTTGGATGACGGTAGCCTAGTGGTACGTCGACAATTTTTTTGTATTTCTTACTTCAATTTATTAGCTTTTTTAAGGAAATGTAGAAACTGAAATATTTTTTACATTAAGGTTTGTGAAAGATCATTGAACAACACTCAAAACGGCCCTACTATGCCACCGGTGCCTCATTTTGTTAGAGCCAAAATTCTGCCAAGTGGGTACCTCATACGACCTTGCGATGGTGGTGGCTCGATTATTCACATAGTTGACCATGTTGACTTAGAGGTAGATGATACTAAATTTCTCCAAATCCAACAAAACATATCCATTTTGTAATTATATTTTAACTTTATTTCTCTTTATTTTTCATTTAGTCGGGAAGCGTCCCAGAAGTTTTACGACCTTTATATGAATCATCAACATTACTTGCTCAAAGAACCACACTCGCGGTATGACTAAATTCTCTTAATTTGTCGTTTAAGTACTTTTTCTAACAAAAGGTTTATTTATTTTTTATTTTTAGGCTTTTCGGCATCTGAGACAGATTTCACAAGAAATTTCGCAACCCATGGTCACTAGTTGGGGTAGACGACCGGCTGCTCTTCGTGCACTCGGTCAAAGAATGAGCAGGTTTTTATCTTTTGTTTAAATTTTTTTAACCGTGTTCATGTGATTAAACGTTAAAGATTTCAATTTTATTTGACAGAGGATTTAATGAAGCCATTAATGGTTACTCGGATGAGGGTTGGTCTTTGGTAGAAAGTGATGGAGTTGATGACGTAACCGTTCTTGTTAACTCAAATCTTGATAAGGTAATGGGTGCGACGCCGATATTTTCCGATGGATTTCCGTCAATTAACAATGCCGTGCTATGTGCTAAAGCGTCTATGCTCTTACAAGTAAGTTTTCAGTTCAAACATACCTTGCTCTAAGAAATACACTTTTAGTCACTTTGGTAATGTTTTAAACTTTCAGTCCCTAGAACGCACATTTTGTTACATAAACAGTCCCTATTCCTCTTATAATGACTAAAATACCCTTAATTAAAGCTTATAGCTCGTGTTCAGATGTAAGGGTATTCTAGTCATTTTAAGACTGATAATTTAACGAAATGTGCCATCTGGGGACTGAACATGCAAAACACTTGATCAAGGTACTGAAACTGCAAAAATCGAGAATAACATAAGGACCATTATTATAACATACTCTTTCTATCATAAAATGCCAATTTTAGATACAAGTGTAAAACAGGTGATAGGTTTGACCATAAGTCAACTTTTTTTGCAGAATGTGCCTCCTGCAATACTAATAAGATTCTTGCGAGAACACCGATCAGAATGGGCGGATAGTAGTATCGATGGCTACTCGGCTGCTTCAGTTAAAGGCGGCCCTTGTGGCCTACCGTTAACTAGAAGTGGAAGCTTTGGTGGTCAGGTCATTCTTCCGTTGGCTCATACCATCGAGCATGAAGAGGCAAGTTTATTTCTTGAATTAAAACATGATTTTTTGTAATTTGTTTGTAAATTATTAATATAAACTACTTTTTATTAAAGCAGTTTATGGAGGTCATTAAGCTTGAAAATATGTCTCATTATAGAGCTGAAGACATGCTCGCGCCTGGTGATATCTTCTTTTTGCAAGTAAGTTGTATTCACTTGGTCTTATATAGAATTGTGTGTATTCTTATACATATTAATATGGATATAAATATATAAATATAATATAATTATTTCACTGAAATATTTTCACAGTTGCAAAAATCGCTACTCGGGGAGTACTCAGTCGGGACTTAATATGGGGAGTACTCGGATGTTGACTGACTGAGTTTTGACCAATTTTTCGAGTAATCCCAAGTTTAATCCTATTTTCCGAGTAATCGCGAGTTTGACCGAGCTCGAGTGAGGTTGACCGAGTAGTTTCCGAGTACTCCCCGAGTTGCAAATATTGAGTACTGGCCGAGTAATTCCGAATTCTGAAAAACTGATCATATTACATATTTAATGTACCTAAGATAATGTGATTTTTTGAAGTTATTAATATCACATCTGAGTGTTTGGCCAATATAGTTTTTCTAAGGAATTAGTAGATAAAATAACCAAACACAACATATAAGTGTTTACTTAATAAAGCAAAAAAGTATAAATCAATAAGGGGCCTAAAATATTATTGGCTTGTTTGTTTCCAGCTTTGTAGTGGAGTCGATGAGAATGCGGTCAGCACTTCGGCTGAACTTATTTGTGCTCCAATTGACGCCTCGTTCACCGATGATGCACCTCTTCTTCCTTCTGGTTTCCGTATAATCCCGATTAATAGTGGATCGGTAAGATCTAAACATATGCTAAATTACTAAGTTCCATTCTTTTCTAAATATTAAAATTTCAATTTTTTAACAATATCCTAAGGGTTGTCGTTAAGGTACAAAAAAAATTATATATTTTAATAACCTCCATATAAAAGTCAACTACAAAACATTAATGCATCTTAACGATAACTCTAAGGGCTGTCATTAAAAAATTCCTTAAAATTTAGGCTTTGTTTTAACTTCTTTTATGCTTTACACAGAATTCTCAGAATCCTACGCGTGACCTTGCATCTACGCTTGAGGTGGGCCCACCTGGCAAACGGACGTCTGCAGATTACCTCAGTCAATCTGGACCCACAAAGTCTGTTATGACCATCGCGTTTCAGTTTGCTTTCGAGATTCATCTTCAAGAAAACATAGCCGCAATGGCTAGACAATATGTGCGCAACGTCATATCATCCGTCCAAAGGGTCGCACTCGCACTCTCGCCGTCGCCTTTCGGCCCGCGAAGTCTACGAGCGCCATCTGGCACCCCTGAAGCTCATCTGCTATCTCGTTGGATATGTCAAAGCTTTCGGTAACTCCTTTAATCACTTGTACTCTGTGCAACTTAACTTGCACCTCTTGATAATTAAAATGTGATGAAAAGATTCTATGTTTAGTTGCTTTCTTGGTGAAGAACTTTTTAAAACGGTTGATCAACGAAGTGATTCGATGCTCAAAACACTTTGGCATCATTCAGATGCCATCATGTGTTGCTCCTTAAAGGTAATGTTTTTCTTTTATTATGTTTACACATTATTAATTAACCATACTAATTGTGGAGGGAGTATAATTACCAGAGTACCCCTGTGAACCGTAACTTCCCACTTATATTTTCAGGGGTAATTTGGTCATTTTGCATTTTATTTTTGTTATAAACCTATAAGTATTCCGTTTTAAGTAATACGAAATATGTCGCGTTTTGCAGGCCTTGCCAGATTTCACGTTTGCGAATCAAGCAGGGTTAGATATGCTTGAAACAACGTTAGTTTCGCTTCAAGATATTACTCTCGACAAGATCTTCGATGGAGGCGGTGGAAGAACGACTAATGTTTGCTCTGAGCTCCCACATATTCTACAACAGGTTAATCTTGCTTTAATAATGACTCGTTTAATCTTTTACACATTTAACAACAAGTATAATGTCATTAACGGTTTTGTTTTAGGGTTTTGCGTGTCTCCCGGGAGGGGTTTGCTTGACGAGCATGGGGAGACCTGTATCGTATGAACGAGCAGTAGCTTGGAAGGTATTGAACGATGAAGAAAACCCTCATTGCATAGCGTTCGTGTTCGTTAACTGGTCTTTTGTTTGACTGTTTGAATACAAAAGAAAAGGTTGTTATATTTAGAAATAGTAGGTTTACAAAGCCAAACATATGTTGCTTTGCACGGTGTATTAATGTGGCTTTCTCTTGTTATGCGACAGTACTATCGTATTCAGTTTGTTAAGTTTATAAGATCTTTGTGCTTGTTACTCCAATTTTTAAAGGTTATTGAACTTAGTACAAGGGATTATGAGATATCATATGTTGTTAACATCTGTACACCACCAAAAATACTTTCAAAGGTTATACAGTATAACATGCAATGCATATTTTTAGTGATGTACGGATCATCACCATATTATAATTGTACTGTTATGTGACTATTGGCGAACATAAACAGTTTTAGACCGAAATTAAAAGAATTGAAACCATGAATCTTAGATTTGAGATCATAGCAGAAATTTTTCAGTGAGTATTTTTTTTCTTATACCAAAATAGTTTGACTAAACGTCAGTTAAAAGCTATATAAACATATACTAGAATAAAATAATAAAATAATATTATAAATACCAATCATGTAGTAAAAATGAATCAAAACAAGCATGAGACACTCCAGCAACACAACATATAACATAATATTTAGAGCATCAACACAAAAAACATATTATTGTACACAAAATTTTCATTAATATATATGGAAAGGTTGGATATATGCGGCGCACATAATGGATATATGCGGCGCATATGCGAGCTGGTAGGTTTTGTTTTTGGTTAATCTAAAAAGGGGTAAACAATGGTCATTTCACTAGGGTACCGAGTTCTAAACCCTAAATCTGATCCAAATCTAATCTAGATCTCATTCTTCATCCACTCAAACACTCCCACTTAGAGAGAGAGAGAGAGAGAGAGAGAGAGAGAGAGAGAGAGAGAGAGAGAGAGAGAGTCAAACCCTAGAGAAAGAAAGCTTGATTCAAGGAGGAAGGAGCTAGATTTCATCAATTGGAGTTTAGATCTTGTTGAATCCACTTGCTAGCTACGTTTTGTTGTTGTGGTAAGTTTGAAATTCATGTTCTATTGTTTAATTTGAGTTATGGTTATGGTTTTGGCTTAGTGTTGGGTGTAAGCCCTATTTCTTTTGAGACTTGGGCAATTTGGGTAAGATTTGTGTGTGTCGACCCTAAGACACATGATCTAGGGTTTGATGTTGTGATTTGGGTTAGTAAGTCTTGAGATAGTACTAAATCACTAGCACACTTATGTGTTAGTGTATGGGTGATGTTTGGATTCATATTTGACCCAAAATGTGGGTGTTTGAAATAGGTCAATTGGGTGTGGTAAGACCCAAACTTGCAAGATGAGTATGTAAATACTCAAACCTTGTGTTAGTTGGTGTATTAGGACCATAATCACTAGGTATTAGCGATTAGGGTTGGTATTGTCCTAGAGTGGGTGTTAGTAGTGCAAATGGGTCACATTTGCACTATGGGTCGTAATTGCACTAGGAGTTATGGGTTGGTAAGTAGTTCAACTTGCTTTGTGTGTTGATTGTTGTGATAAATGTATTAGGTATGTTGCATTGAAGTTTGCGGGATTTTGTGCTAAGCATTCACCTAAGCGATAAGGTGAGTGAAGTATTTATATGTGTATGTATATAATGTGTTTGCTTGCTGGTGAATTGGTGAGTGTTATCCGTGCTTGATGATTCACTCTTTGTCGACCACTTGTGGAAGTGGGGTGAGTGTCGTCCGAAAGGTTTCACTCTTTGTAGGCCACACTTGTGCGATGAATGTGGTGAGTGTCATCCGAAAGGTTTCACTCTTTGTCGGACACATTTGTGTAATGTATGTGGTGAGTGTCTTCCGTAAGGATCCACTCTTTGTCGGCCACATACATGTTTTTTTATAACGGCAATATTTAGCATTTAATTCTCTCATTTGCAACCCACACACGCTAGGTAGGAAACTCCAAGGATCGTCACAGGTTGCTCGGCAACTAATCGCGGTAACTGGGTTGCTTGGCAACTAATCGCAGTAAATCCTGGAAAAAACCTCCCCATCCTTGGAATCGAACCCGGGTTGTTTGGCAACTAATCGCGGGCCCGCCCTACTAAGGCTTTGGATATCATTGAAGTAATGCTTCGTTGGTTATACCATTGAAGCAATGCTTCGTTGGGCCACATACATGTGTTGAATAGTGTTATATCATTTGATGAATAACATTATTGTGTATGGTTAACCATTGTTGTGTGATTGTAGAGTTAGCACATTATATTACGATATCATATGTTCTTATGATGCTAGCTTGTATGCGGAATTATGTATGTATGTGCAAGTAAGTAGGTTATATATGTATGCATAAAACTATTGCACTCACTAAGCATGTTGTTTACTCCCTCGTTGTTTACTCTTTAGTTTCATGCGGATAAAAGCAAGGGTAAGCTCGGGGACTAGAGAACTCCCTCTTGTTGATTGTTAGAAGATTGCTTTTGGATATTGACCTATGTTTGGGGTAGTTTAATCCCAAACACCATGTCCGCCTTTTGTTTGAAAGTTAAACTCTTGTGGGTCGAAATTACCATACGGTTTTATTAAATGGGAGTCTCATGGTTTGTTAACTCGTTTTGTTACTTTAACATGTGTAATTAATATTTTGAAGTCGTTTATTCAAGATTCGGTTGTTATGAATTAAATTGATGGTAAAGTGATATGTTGGAAGTGTTAAAAAAAATCTGCGTCGTTTTATTATAACGGGTTTGGGTCGCTATACTTGGCATAAACTCGAACCCAATGGAGATAAAGCACGATTACATTTACCTCGGAAGGCTTCCTTGATGCTAAGATTTGTAACCGCACTCAATCCCCACCTGTAAATTCTCTCCCAAACATCCATTGAATGTCGGAAAAAAAAACTAGCAAATGCTCAATAGTCTCTATATCGTCATCACATAAAGGGCACCTAACGGAATCAAGATCAATACATCGCCTGTCAAGTTCGGTACGAATCGAAATCCGTCGTTTTAGAACCCTCCATATGAATAATTCGACTTTTTTGCGGGGTAAATTGTTTTTGAGTGTACCGTCCCTCGTATTACCTCGTGTTAACAGCTGCTCTTCTATTAAATTCGTTAGCTTCTTAGTTGTGAAAGTTCCGTTCGTAGCTAGGTTCCAGTACCAAAAATCCGCGGCTCTGTCTTGTTTCTCAAACCCAAACAAAGTGCTGGTCAATGTCTCTAGCTCATCGATGACCCGACCCGTTACTTCTCGGTTCCAGTTCCACGTGAATACGCATGACTGATCAACCCAGTTAACTCTATCCCGAATCGTGGTATTCTCCATTTGTTTTTCTTATTACTCCATACATACTATGAACATTGACGTTTACTCCTTCACGTTTTGAACTCCTGTTTTCGAAGAACATCGAGCTGAACACTAAATTAACCCGTACTACTCCTAGTGCTCAAAAGGTGATTAAAAAACTGAAACCACATTTCCAGATTAAGCTCGAGAATGGCAAATCGGGTCAATCGATTACCCGTTGCATACACCAAAAACACAAGTTTCAAAACCTCGACTCCCATTTATTTGTTAGATCTACCAATTATTTATCTTTTTGTTTTCTTATTTTGAAGAAAACTTTAATCAAAAAAGAGTTTAATTTATCACATGCACATTTATGGTTCTTAATAATCATGTCAATAAAGTTATTATTGACATTTAATTGATGACCCCAAGGATAGTAATGTTAGATCACACAATCAAAAGTTGTACTATTATTGTTTTGGGTATTGTATAAGCAATTTATTTTATTTACAATTTACAACAAAAGAAATTTAATACATTTTTATTACAGGAATAGGAAAAAACCTACAATTTTTTGCAGTAAAAATGGCATGAAATTATGAAAATAAAGAAACATTCAACTCTATATAACTCTCCTACTTTCTCTCTTTAACACACACAAACACATCTAACTCAAATCTTTCTGGTATCTTACTATTCTATTCCCTCATAATATCAAAATCATATATTATAAAATTTACATTCATAATCAATATTTCTTGATTACATACACATAATCTTGGTTAACAAGAAGCAATCTTAATCTGCTTTGTGGGTAGGTTACACATTCATGTTGTTCCCTGGATCTTTTTCAATTCATATATAGCATATTTGTCAATTTAATGGGACAAAATTATTATCATTTTGCTAGTCATTTTTCTTAACGAAAAGTGTATGTTACGTTCTTGTTGCGTTGATTTTATAAAATCGATTGTAGGACAATGGCAAACGATGGAGATCAACTTGTTACTCCTTGGAATATGTCTATCTCCAGGTGATTCGATATCATTTAACGAAACTTTATGCTTATAGTCGCTTACATTATGCTAATTTTTTTTGATTTATCGAATCAAACATTTGTATGTTGTAGTGGTCACAATTTGTTGCGAGACCCACGCCATAACAAAGGGCTAGCATTCACCGAAAAAGAAAGAGAGGCGCATTACTTAACCGGCCTTCTTCCTCCCACCATATCAACTCAAGAGCTTCAAGTAAGTTTATAAATCTTTTAATTAGAGTTGTACACAGAAAACATATATATGGTAATATGGTTTCTTGAATAGTTTCTTCGTATGAAATCAGGAGAAAAAAGTGATGCACATACTTCGTCAATATGAGGTTCCTTTGCAAAGATACATAGCTATGATCGATCTACAGGTACTTGTTATTAAATCAACTTACACACATTTTACCAAAGGGCTTTTGGCCTAGCGATATCAAGGAAACTCATCAATATTGAGGTTGTGAGTTCAAGTCCCGTTGTGGACAAAAAGGAAATAAGATATAGTATCTTTATCTTTAGAAACTACATGCTACCTATATCTTGAAAATTTTAGTACAGTTACCGCAATTTTAAACAGATATTTTAATGTCCGGTGAATATTCATTAACCCGCTCCATCCGGTTAATATGGATGTGAACAGATGATTTGTAAACTTTGTGGATAACTGGATATGGATATTGATATGGATAAAGAAAATAAATGGATTATGTTGCAGGAGAGAAACGAGCGATTGTTTTACAAGCTTCTAGTCGACAATGTAGAGGAACTACTCCCAATCGTTTACACACCAACTGTCGGTGAAGCTTGCCAGAAATTTGGAAGCATTTTTCGTCGCCCTCAAGGACTTTACATCTCTTTAAATGACAAGTTTAGACTTAATTCCTTGTTTTCTTTAGTCATTCAAGATCATAAATTTTAATATTTCAGTAGTATATATGTGACTGAAATGAAATGTGTATCATCAGAGGACATGTTCTTGAGGTGCTAAGAAACTGGCCCGAAAAAAATATCCAAGTTATCGTTGTTACCGATGGTGAGCGTATATTGGGTCTAGGAGATCTCGGTTGCCAGGGTATGGGGATACCAGTCGGAAAACTTTCTTTATACACCGCACTAGGAGGAGTTCGTCCTTCAGCTGTACGTAATTTTTATTTATCAGTTTTCAAGATATGCTGCTAGTGAGGTTTGAACAAAAGATTTATTGTGATGATATCAGTACCTAAACCACGTATTAGGCCGTCTTGTGATGTTTATTTTATGCTAATTTAGCATTTTCTTGATCATGATCACAGTGTTTACCAATAACCATTGATGTTGGCACCAACAACGAAAAGTTGCTTAACGACGAGTTTTACATTGGTCTAAAACAAAACCGAGCAAGAGGGGAAGCTTACGACGAATTGTTAGAGGAATTCATGACTGCTGTTAAGTGCAACTATGGAGAAAAAATTCTTATCCAGTTTGAAGATTTCGCAAACCATAATGCATTTTCGTTACTTAACAAATACCGAACAAGTTATCTTGTGTTTAACGACGACATACAGGTGATCCAATTACTGATATCTTAATACTGACCTTTGTGTTCAAATATTCATATCATACAGTACATCATCATCATCATCATCATCATCATCATCATATGTCTATTTCCTTCAGGGTACAGCGTCTGTGGTTCTTGCGGGTTTGCTTTCGGCTCTCAAAGTACTCGGTGGGACCCTTTCTGATCATACATTCTTATTTCTAGGTGCCGGAGAGGTATGCATATTTAGATTTTCAGTCCTTATACTTTATTACACATATATAATCACCCCTTACTTTGCGAGTCTCTCTTTATTATGTTTCAAAGGCTGGTACGGGTATAGCAGAACTTATCGCACTCCAAATATCAACGAAAACAGGTGCCAGCGTGGAAGAAGCTCGTAAAAAGATTTGGCTTGTTGACTCAAAGGTACTATATTGACCATAGAATAGAAACTAGGGCGCATGATGCGACAATTTAAAAAAAAAAAAAACGTGTTTTTTTCACATAGGGATTGGTCGTGAGTTCACGTAAAGAGTCACTTCAACATTTTAAGCTTCCATGGGCTCACGAACATGAACCGATTAACAATCTGTTAGATGCAGTAAAGGTACATAACCGATATTTCATCACCAAATACTATCTTTTGGAAACCTGTTGCTTAGATAATTACGTTGTTGTGCAGGAGATCAAACCATCTGTACTAATAGGAACATCTGGTGTCGGGAGACAATTTACTCAAGAAGTTATTGAGGCAATGTCATCTATTAACGAGGTTAGTTTTTAGCTTTCGAACAGGATAAATGGTGGTTTTGGTTTAGTGAATTGATATTGATTTGATCAAACGGTGTGAAGAAACCTCTCATTATGGCTCTATCGAATCCAACCTCACAAGCAGAGTGTACTGCAGAAGAAGCATATACATGGAGCAAGGTAACCTAGTACCAACTTTTGTTGTGTTTCAAAAAGTTCTAATGTTTTTTTTGTTCCCTTTCGGGCCCGAGTGATACAACTCGCTATGCGAGCTGACTAATATCGAGGCGACAACCTGTTTTGTGAGTTGCCCCGAGTTGTGCATGGTGAACCTGCGTGGCCGCAAGGGGACAATTCGCTTTGCGAATAGATTTACAGCCCCTCATGGTTCGAACCTAAGACCTGTCAGGTAGCAAGTTCTAATTTGGATTGTCCTATATTATAAACTTCCGAGTTTTCGTAGGGTCAAGCTATTTTTGCTAGTGGAAGCCCATTTAAACCTGTGACGTACGAAGACAAAGTATTCGTGCCTGGCCAGGTTCAAGCCTAATTCCTCATAACTGCTTTGAACATTTCATAACACGTTACTTATCGTTCTCTTATGGGGTGATAACAAATGCAGGCAAACAACGCTTACATATTCCCAGGGTTCGGGTTGGGATTGATCATGTGTGGTGCAACTCGTGTCCACGACGATTTGCTTTTGGCGGCATGTAAGTTGAAAACCTACAACCAAATATTCATACATAATTGACTTACAATTATCTTACAACCGTCGTAAGTGTTGTCTATTAAGTTCTACATTGACGAAATATTTATAACAGCTGAAGGTTTGGCATCACAAGTAACAGAACAAGACTTTGCAAAGGGGCTTATATATCCACCATTTTCCTGTATCCGAAAGATATCGGCACATATTGCAGCGACTGTTGCTGACAAGGCCTATGAACTTGGTATGTTCATTTACTGTGAAATATCAATAATCAGTTCACAATGTTTTACTGTTTAAACTTTCCATATTTGTATATTGAGGCTTTTACATTTTCGATTTTTCAGGTCTGGCTTCTCTTCTTCCAAAACCTAACGATCTCGTTACATTCGCAGAGAGCTGCATGTATTCACCAATCTACCCTAACTATCGCTAATCGTATCAAATGTATTTCTGAACTTTCCTATTCCTATTCATGTTATAGTTAAAGCTATACAGCAAGCAAAAGGGTATGTTAAGTGTATGACTAATAAGCAGCTTTAACTGAATGTTGTATTGTGTTGGCATTCAAAATATAAAAGAGATCAAGATGGCTACTTTTCGATACACATTGGATAATCTGCACAGGAGGTTCACTATTTAATTCAAGCTAAACTACACCACAATTCGACACCCTGCAACAATACATTTAACTGCAAACCAAATTTGAATACCATTTAGTGTCAGTTAAAACTGGAAAAAGAAAAAAAAACAAATAGAAATTTAATCGAATGAACCATAAAAAATTAGTTCCGGCTTGTCATTACTCGCAAGTTAGAGTTTTACTTGTGTAAAAAATGAAAGAGGTGAAGCTAATTTAGGGTTGAAATGCAAATAAATTTTTATAAGAAATTTAATCAATTTTCTAAATAGATTTTTATAAGAAATTTTCTAAATAAAAGTGAATAAATTTTTATTTAATCAATTTTTAGGCCTGTAATCAATGTAATTTTTTATTTTTAGGACGTTTTAGTTATGTGATCGTATTATTTTTATAAAATATTTTTAATTTTATAAAATTGGTATTCATATATAATCTTCTATAGTATAAATTAAATCTGTAAAATGATGACATCATAATTAACCTATTTTCTTTCTTAAAAAAAATTAAAAATAAAAAACAAAAAAATCTAGAAACCTTACGTGATGTCATTAACAATTTTAATTATAATTTATAATTTTAAATTAAAATAAAATCTTTTTACGGAGTAATATTTTCTCTTTCTCAGTAGGTCTTAATCTTATCACAATCTTTCAACAAGCTTCTAATATAATCATTTTTATTCATCTATTCTCTGTAACGTTTTATTCTAGGGATCTTCTTCGTCGTATTTCACAAAGAAAGCAAAAAAGTAAGAATCCATGATGAAGATAAGAATGGCGGTTGTTTAAGAGAAAAAGGAGGTTAAGATATTAGGGTTTTATTATCTAGATACAAGGCTCGAATTAAGATCTGGCCCAAAATTAGGGTTTGTGGTTGATTCGTTAAACTATAAACGTTGGCATCGCTGTTGAAGGCACCATCGCCACCGTCACTTCTATCACAACCACCGCACCATCGCCGTTGTCACTGTTATCTATGTCATTCCAATTGTTTCATGGTATTACTTTTGTATTGGATTTGTGTATTAAAATTGTTTATTTATAAATCTAATTGGTGTTCTCGGATCTAATCTGGCTTATGTTTCCCAAACCATTAATATTTTCCTTTATAACTGATTATTGTGGATATTGCATCAATTTGATGGATTTGTGTTAACCTTTTTTTTATTTAAATAATTATATATTGTTGAAAATGGTTTGGTTTTAAGTTTGAATGTATTGTTGGTATAGCCATCATAGACGTTTTTTATGTTCCATGGTACCTCATGAACTTGGTTACTAATTTTAAAAATACGATTTTTTTCTAACCTCATGATGTTTTGTTCATACAGCTGCAATTGGTTAAGGAAACGGGATTTTTCATCCACTATAAGGTATAACTCTTTGCTCATTCATGATTTTGATATGTAACTTCTTAAGTGTTTGGTGGTACTTTCATTTCTAAAAATATGGTAGGCCGAATAAGGTAGTCTGAATAAGGTGTTTGCGACTATCTTTCGTTATTATGACTGGCGTATATTGATGGTATGAAGGGTTGGTTGACCGAATGTTTAAGTAATGAGTTTTGGTTCGGGTTGAACGGTCCATCTTTAGTAAGGACTGTATTTTGTTATTGGTCCATCATTAGTGAGTTTTAGTACGGACTGTATTTTGAACGGTCCATCATTCGGTATATGTATGTATTTGCAGAGTTTATTGTTCAGGTTTGTTTTGAATGAACAATTTATTGCAATTTACCGTCTTGATGAACAAGATCATAATCTAATATTTGTTTTTGATTTAGCTCATGTTTGGAATTCATAGTTTATTCTACGGGTTAGTTTAGAATTTAATTTTAATGAGTTTTATAAAAAGTTACGTTTTGAATGACCTCTTATTCTTTGGATGAACAATTTAGTAATTGTTATGACTTTGATGCACATTTATATGGTTTTGTAGGTATTTTCGTTGATGCACACTAGATGTTCGATGAAATGACCTATATGAATTTCTTCGTTGAAGGTTAGTCAACTTTATAAAAAGTTTGGTATTCAAATATCTACTTGACCTTATTGATTTTTATTAGTATCAATTGGTTGGGTTGTAGTTTCTTTGATTTTCATTTAGTTCCTAAAATATTTCATAATCTTTTATGTCTTTTTTATTTTGATATGTTTTTATGAAAATTTATTAGCCTTTCTATCATTAAGACGCTACTGTATCTATCTCACTTTATATTATTTTTTCAGCCACTTACCTTCAAAAATATGGGAATGATATTAATGTCACCTACGGAATCAAAGGGACAAAGATCGACAAATATCGGATTAGGAGAAATATTAATTGTGTACGATTTCTTCATCCTATTGTAAGTAACCTTTATACGGAGTATTATTTTCTAATAGTGTCCTATTTATAGTATATTATCTTTAATTTCATTGTTTTATTTTCTCTTTTTTTTTTCTTTTTTTTTTTTGTAGATTTGTGTTAATTTTATGTTGGTTCAGGAGCATTTGAGTCCAACATACTTTTAAACATATTTTTTTCCTGTGTGCTCTTTTATCCGATTTTGTATACCAAAGTATTTAATGAAATGTCTTAATAAAAAGTTGAATTTCAATCATATTGGCGTGTTTTGTCATTATGTTGTAAATATCTTTTGTCGTTAGGTGTGCCAGTAAGTGAATGTGAGAACGGTGTTTTCAATGACAATTGTTGCTGCGTTTGATGTTTGTTACCGTAGTAAGCTTCGTTTCTTCTTTTAACAGGTTTGGAGTGATGAGAGTTCAAAGCAATTTCTACATTCAAGAGCAATGGCATTTTAAAGGTTTTGCCGAGTTTTTGGAACTTTTTAGTATTATATCATGATGTTTCTCTAATTCATGATGTTTCTAGGACCCATTTTTATTTTTATGACTATGACAATTGCACATGTTAATATAGACCCAGTAGTTCGTAGAAAAGTTTCTGTAAATTTCATTGAGAACTTTTAGATATTCTCAAGCTGTGTTTCTAGAGTGTTTTGACATTTTTTGTTACTTGGTTGCAGTTTGAAAATCAAAAGACATACTGAAATAATAAATGAAGTTATTGGAATTAATAGTGCTAAATTGGTTTAAAGGAATTGCTTATGAAATAGTTGTTTAGTTTTAAAGTCAAATATGCCCAGGTAATAGATCTTTAGAAGTTCAGGACTTTATGTTTTAGAAGGATGATTTCAATACTTTTAAATCTAATCTAATTTGTGGTTGTTTTGAATAAACATGAAGATTTTGTAGCAGCAACTACATGATATCACAATTTCTATTTGTTTTTAAGTAATAATAATGAGATTTTGTCATATTGGTCTATGTTTTTCAATTTGGTGAAGTGCAAGTGCTTACTTATGATAGAAAAATGGTTGTTATAAGGTTTCGGTGTTGAAATCAAGATATAGTTTTGTTTTAATATTTCTTTCATAGATTTTTTATATGGTTTTTTCAATAAACCCGTGATTTCACGGGTCTTTTAACTAGTTAGAAGTGCAGAAAGTGTTTGACTGTAACTGAAAAAAAAAGGAAAAAACGCGGAGAGTTCAAAAACAGGAAATAATGCAATATACCCATGTTTACTACTATAAATACACCATTCATGTACTAAATGAAGGAAGTCGAGGCGGACGCAACTTTTTCCACTAAAAGTAATCCGTACAACACTAAACCTGCTTTAAAGAATTGTACAGTACAACATTATAAAACATGTTTAGTGGTGTATGGTTAATTTTAGTGACTATACAAAAATAAAACTAAAAAACATCATTGACCTGACCTCATTGACACATCTTCTAAAACTCCTCATCAAAGAGTCTATAAGTGAAATTCTGGAGTTTGATTGCGAAGTCTCTCATTCTTCGTGCATTCTTCCTGTTAAGTGTAAATTACATCGCATTAATTTTGATCCATAAGATTCTACTAATTTTGTCAAATATTTGGAAGAAATAAAAAACTCACACATTGTACACCTAAAATATATTCATCAAACATATCACATGATTAAGATGATACTATCACATAATGAGAGGATAAAGTAGCTAAACAATAGAGAACAAGACCATCTATCATGCAGCATTATTACTATAGGTCATCGGAAAGTTTAATCTTTATTAAAATTAATTAAATTATATTATTATATATTTCACTGAAACTGCAACAAAAGGTATTAATCATAATCCTTACTTGAAACGACTTTAAAAGAGAGTAGCAACGCCTTTTCTCCAAATTTGCTGCTGCATGCTTTTTCTTCAAAGCTTCACGTGCAAGTTGCTCTGCTTGCAGCGTAACTTGCACATTTTGAAGCTTCTGCAAAAGAAAGTTACATGACATCAGCATCAACATTTCCAAATATAAAATATGTACAGATGTTGCAGACTACAAAATACATAACAAATGTCATACAGTAACTGTTTATTATGACACACACGGAACAATGACTTGTTACGTAAATATATCACCTGTTGAATACTCTTTGAAATTCCATCCATGGAACTGGTCAACGTTGCACGGCCCGCAGGACTCTTAAGAGCATCTTGTAACTGTTTCAAATTTTGATTACAACAAAAGAGAAAAGAGAAAAGAGATTATTAGACAACATATATACTATAAAATTAGTTTTGAATACTTCTAGTGTAAAAACATAATAGTGAAATCAATATAGATTTATGTTGACTTTGATAAGTCAAAGCATTATATACAAATACGTCTACCTGAGAGCTCACGGAGTTCAACAAGGACGTTTCTTTTAGCATTAACTCTTTTATTTCCAACAAAGCATTATATGTAGCATAGTATTTACGAGTTTGCCGAAGCTTTCCCTGTGCATTAACAAACGAAATAATAAAATGTCACACACACACACACTGATACAATATTAGAGAACTGATGCACAAATCATAAATAATTGTAAATATTTTAACATACCTGGATGTGAACATTAAGTTCTGAAAACCGCCGTTCATATCTGCAGCATAGACACAACACATTTCACATTTAACAAAAGTATTACGGTGATGTTTATGTAGTCGTCGAAAGCAACTTACTGGATGAGCTCCGCTTGTACCGGGACGTCATCACGTTGTCGCTTTAATGATGTAATTTCCCTTAATTTTGAAGCAAGGTCCTACACAGTATCAGCAAAACTAAATCGTTCACAATAAAACAACGCTAATAAGTAAAAACATAAGCAAACTTTAACAATACTTGATACGACATACACGTGTAATAAAATATTCCCTCAGTTTTTTTTATTATCAAAGGTTAGTTACAAGTTACAACAGTACCCAATCCCGCCAAAGGTGTACGTTATCCGAGTTATAATTTTTGAATATTCAAGATCTACGTATATATAGGATTCAGATTCAGAGATAGGCTATATATATATATGAGGTCAACATCAATCGAAAAGAAAAAATTGTGAATCAATGTTTACTCACAATTGTCGCCCAAAATTAGCTTCTCATTTAATCCTGATACTTCGCATTATCGCATATATATAGGCACTTACATACATAAACACGCTCATTTACAATTAGTCGAAAGAAACGTATGCAATACCATTTTTGCTAAATTTAATCTCTCAACAGCATTAGCCAATGATCGATCAACAAGTTGCGTAAAACTCTCACTGTAATCATCGCTATGTATCATCTCTTCCAATTCACTAACCTCCACTTGCAGTCTAGCACATTCTTCACTGCAACTTAGCTCAATTTCAGCTTCTTGCTTCTCAAGAACCTAAATTTCATTTTCAAATAACTCAATACCTAACAGCAGAAAACACAACACCTCACTATTGAAAACGACATTTCATTTCATTATTATTAATAACATCAATAATTTAATAATTCAGTAATTAATACTGAAAGTAAATCAAAATAAATATATATAAAAAAAAAAAAACACAAATGGCAACCTGTAATGTATCTAGAAGTGAAAGTAAGGTTTGTACATTAGCACTAGCACCAGCTTCGTCAGCTTTATCTCTCAAATCATTCATCTTCTTCAATGTTTCTGTTATCTTTTGATCCTGGAGAAATTAAAACAGATAAAAATCAAAATATTGAAGATCTAATGAAAAATTTTGAAATTAGATTTGTTAAATATATCAATTTGAGCATAACTTTTAATTTGCTATGATAATAATAATTGATGCTAAAAATAAATAAATAAATATAAATAATCTGATTAAAGAAATAACGTAATAAAAATGGTTTACCATATCTGTCATCCTCTCTATTAAGTTAAGGTTCGATATTTATATATTTAAGCTGTAAGAAGAAAACGTGTAATACACGCGCTTAAAAGGGAGAATCGTGGTGGCGGAAGTGGCGGTTGACGGCGGAGATAACAAATCGTATATCAGCTGGGCGGTGTAGCCGAATTGTTAATTTATTTTAATAAACCCTTTAGGCCCTTGTAATATTGTCTATATACATTTTTGGCTAAAAAGTAAAAACATAACTAAAATTAAATAGATCGTAACGATTTAGAAATCACAAGTGATGCGATTCCACTTATCTCCTTGAATAGATTTTAAGATCTACTTGAACATACACCAATGAACAATGCCTAGTATCTTCAATGACCATTGCCTAGTATCCGAACACAAATACACAAACAATAACCAAACCTATTTGCTCGATAATGGTGCTCCCTATGGTCTGCACGTATGACGAAGGGTAGATAATTCGTCAGGAAGGGAAAAGTATGTCCGGAAGGTAAGATCTTCAATATATCCATTCTGCGTTATCCGTCATGGAAGTAGTTAAAAAATAGTAAAGGCCGCTCAGCGTGCAGCGTAAGCCCTTCAGGCCGCCTTTAGTGCATAAGCCTTTTATATTTAAAGAACAAAGCATGTTAGCAGCACGCATGCCACATCAGCATGGCTGGACTAAGTCGGTTAACTTCATTTACCAATGATAACTCGACACGTGTCTCCGTCTTTTACGAAGCCCTGATGCCTATAAATAGGACACATGTATCAATAATTGAAAGAGGCAAGTGACTAAAATCTCTCTCTCTCTCTCTCTCTCTCTCAGAGTACTTTCTCTTTCTAGAATTCAAGAGCATAGCAACAACTCGCTAAACGGACCAACTTGCAGTTTGGATCCGGTGGACGACTTAAGCCACCCCACAGTTTCTATACTGTGATCCGGATCTGCAGAGATTTCATCCCGAAAGTGACAAGTCAACCTACAACGCACAACGTTGTACCTATACTTGTAACCGCTAGTCGGGAATAATTATAAACACTCGATAAGAGCAAACCATTGCACCAATACACTAAACAAAGCACCAAGCATAATCGACCTTTTTTTTTAATTTTAACGGCAAGCATAATCGACTTTACTTGCTCGACAAGAGCAAACAATTGCAACTGTAGACTTGACACTAAGGACACAAAACCATCCAAGGAGAAGTATGCTGAACAAACAACCAGGAGCCTCCTTAAAAAAAAACACTTTACGCTTTATAGAATTGCACGGTTGCACCCGTTGAACGAAAACCCCATCTAATCCTAACCTCACCTAAAAACTCCAAACCAACTCCAAAGACAAGTACATCATTTTAGGGATAATATATAGATATGGATCAGTATATCATTTTATTTTAATAATATTATTATTAATTATAAAAAAAATTATATTAGAAAATATATTTATAGGCAACTTCGTATTTATATTTTATTTCATTTTTATAAAATTCACCTAACACACAAACTGAGAATATATAAAAATTATACAAATACTTATGTATATCTTAGTTAACAATATTTATATCATTTTACAATTTTCCAACTACGTAGGTTTTTGTGTCCTTTTGATATTACCAATGAGTTTTTCCCGAATTTGACATACATATTGAAAATTGAATAGTATACAAATTTCAATAACTTATAAAACATTTTTAAAAATTAGGTTACTTAAAAAACAAAATGATATACGGTTCAATTCTTCAATTCTTCAATTCAACCATCAAATAAACGATAGCTAGTGCACTTAGAGAGCCAGCGTTGAATTGCCCGAGCACAACAAGACTATCTCTATAAATAAGAGAAAAAAATGAAAAACCGGGGAGCACACGTAAAACATGCAGTGATGACCCCATGAATATTGTTTGTACTAAATTAACATTCTAAAATATAAACATGACAAGTAACCCCGAAAACATAAGTTTCCAAAAGCAGAGTACACAACAATTCATACAACATTTGTGTTTTCATGTTTCACAGTTTCACTTCCAAAGTTTAACAATCTTATCGTGGCTAGCCGAAGCTACCAAACCTGTAGCCGTTGACAATGCCAAATCGGCAATCAATCCTTCATGGGCCGATAAAGTCATCGTCTTGTTCTCCGACATATTCCATAGCTCCAAAGACTGCATTAACAAATCAAATCAAATAAATGATTAATGTGCCTAATTATATGGTTAGTAAAATTTTCAGAACATACGTTAAAATCATTGGTTAAGATGTTAATCAGTGTATGGGGTAAACGTAAGAATTAAAAATAAAAATTAAATATAAATGAGGAAAAAAATGAAGTGATTAGTTTCACATTACGTTCGAAGAGTTGAGATAACTTGCCTGATAACATCCAATGACCAACAAAGAAGCATAACTCGGATGAAAAACACACGAATGAAACTTGTTGCCGTTACAGCTAAGATCATGTACGCACTCCCCTTCATTTCCAGCCATAAGAGACCACACTCGAACCGAGTCTTCACTAACCGACGCCAAATACTCACCACTCGGATCCCAGCAAATAGAATTAATTGGCTTCGTATGCCCCTATATTATTATTCACATTACCATATATAAAATTGACTAGAAACAAAGACGGAGCTTTATAAGGCCTCGGACGGGCTCCCCTTAAAATTTGAACTAGTGAAATTTTGTAGCCATTTCAGTTAGCCTTTTAAATCAACTAAATCGGAGCCCGTATAAAAAAGCTATGACTAAAATGTTAAGTACATGGATCGGAGCCCGTTTCTATATTTTACACAACCCCCCACCCCCAAAGAAAAAAGTCATTTTTATTCAACCTCGGCCAATAAATAAAAGTTAAGTACAAGGATCGGAAACTAACTGGTAACGAATGTCGAACGGCTTGTGTTTCGACATCGAGTATGGAAACGATGTTTTCTGCAGCTGCTGCAAGAAATCTTCCATGGCGTGGCTGGAATCTTACTTGGGCCGTTCCTCCCTGATCCACCATAAATATAACATACAAACTTTAATTTTAATTTTGATTTTAATTTTAGCAATATTACTTTGATTTAATATAATAATAACAGCAAAACTTTTTGATATTCGTACCTTAAATATCCGTGCACAACTACCATTATTTATGCTCCAATATCGTATCTCCCCATCACCGTCACATGAACAGATGAGGTCCTCTTTATTTGGGTGAAAATCCAATGACATCACAGATGCGGAATGACCCATAAATGTGCGGAGCGAAAAACCAGGCTGAAGGGTCAGAGTCGAAGTCAACGTTATTCAGAGCAAAAAAAGCCAGAAAGTGAATATAACCACACAAAGGAACATATATTTGAACAAATTAAGTCAACTAACATTGTCAGCATCCCAAACACGAACTGTTTTATCAAAAGACGACGTTGCAAGCCGGGGCATGCTCGGGCTGAACCGTACATCCGTGATCAACGATGTATGTTCTTCAAGAGTCGATTTCGGCTTTAAAGAATCTGTGTACCATAGCACAGCCTGCATCATAAAATACCCATCAACATTAATTAATACTCCATAATTAATATATTACTGCACATTAACAAAGACAATAAATTTTTCAATTACAAGTCCACATAAAGCTAGTACAATCTTGTTCTTTTTTTTACCTTTTTATCATGACCACCGCTCGCAAGCAGCTTACCATCTGACGAGAAATGGCAACAAACGACCTTGCTTTGACTAGCACGAACGGAATTGACCTCCGTAAACGTAAACCCTATCATCAAATCAAGAATAAAAAAAATAAAATAAATCTAAGACGTCAACATTGACTAGAGATTATACAAAGTAAAGATGAGAACTTTCAGTAGTGGTCAAAAAGATACAAACCTTTGCTCACATCCATACAACGACCAACCGTATCTCTCATATCGGTATCATCGTGAGATAAAAAAGATTCAACGTTATCATCAAGAGATCCATCTTCCACAAAACGATCCATGTCAGCCTGCACAATGTCCTTATCATCCCACTGCAAATAAATATTAAATATATCTCCTTAAAAACTACTTATAAAACTAAACCAAGATGACTTACATACGACACACACGTGACACTCACCAATTGATTTGACGGAGATGTAAGACTTGTTGGCCCATCGGGCCGAAACATCATTATCGGTTTCGAAGAACCGTCATTATGTGGCAGAACCACGTCTCCAGGTGTATGAGTTGACGGAGTTGATGGCGCCGAACTTGGTGACGGGCCCGCCGTGTTTGCGGTTCCTGAACTGTTTGCGGGTCCCGAAGATGACACGGGCTGCTTTCTTTTTCTAGCGGTCTGTTTATTTTTTAACCGTAATGATGCATCAGTATTTAATATTATCCATTAATTAAGATTTAATTTAAATTTAAATACTTAATAAAACAAACAGACTCGAAGAGTACTCGGATGTTGACCATGTTTGACTTTAAACGATTATGACCGAGTTTTGACCGGTTTTGACAGTTTTGACCGATTTTCCTAGTAATCCCGAGTTTTGGCTGAGTTTTGGCCGACTTTCCGAGTAATATCGAGTTTTGACCGAGTTTGACCGAGTACTCGCCGAGTAATTCCGAGTTTGCAACACTGTGAAAGTAATAAATTTCACCCGACCTGATCATTTCCTCTAAACGAGTTCGACATGCTCCCGTCACCGACACTACTTGCACCGACAATCTTTTCCTGTTGAATATTCAAGTTCGAATTTTGCGGTGGTGGAGCCGAAAGAGAATGATGAATCTGTTGCTGTTGGTGTTGATTACCGTTCTGTTGTTGCTGTTGTAATTGCGCCATTTTTAACTACAGACGATAATCGATAACATTAATATAACTCGTGTCAACGCAGCTAAAGATAAACGGTACGAGAATTAGAAAGTAACCTTGATCATCATATCGGGATCTCCTCGAGGTATAACGGGCATCGAAGATCCAACAACGTTTGGCATATCACCGACAGAACTAGCAAGCCCATCTTTGCCCATACTCATGCTACGGTTATTAAGAAGCATTCTTAGCCGTCGGCTTTCATCGTTTGCTGATTGTGATGTCATGTTTTGTTGAGCTAACAAAAGTTGTTGCTGATGTTGTGGTGACATCATCTGTAGTTGATGAAACGGTTGGGAGCCTGGCATGAATGACTTCTGTTGTTGCGATAGACCAGACCGCAGTTGATCTAATCCCTGTTAATTAATTATCACCATTAAAACATAATTCCATATAACTAAAAACGTAGACGGCTGAATGTGTAATCTTTAACAAACATACCGTTAAAGGCCACCCTTTTAATGTCAAGTTGTTACTGCCTTGATTTGATCCTACAGAAAAAGGTACTTATCAGTTACACGAAGAGTTAGTTACGTAAATAGTCAAAAGGCCGAATTCAAGAAAGTCAAAAATATTACCCGGGATTCCGATTAATGACACTTCAGAACCCCCCGCAACTCTAGGATTTAAGATTGAATTCATCTCTGTCTTTATTTCCTATTCAAGTGTAGTCAACATAAGTCAAACATCAATATCAGTTCAACTCGTTGAATATATGACTTCAAAACACAAAAGCACGTAATGTATTTCCCTCTTGGAAAAACATTCAAGTGTAAACACTCCTTGTTTAGGAAACATTTATCATGTTTGGTACTTTTTCATTAATCTTTGTTTAATATTTTATACTCGTAACAATGTTTGCATCTCCAATAGTGAAAAGTGTAAACGACAAAATACGAGTACTCACAGGTGCAGAGCCGGGAAGTTGTTGGTTCCGACCTTGAACTTGAGGCGACATGTTGCCAGCTGTACCATGCAGCACTTGCCTAATAAACATTAATAAATTCTAAGTTCCAACTTTATAAAATATGAACACGTTCAATCCTGCTTTTAATACATGCAAAAGCTTATATAAAAGTTCATTAAACAACCACCCAACAACTATTTCATAAAACTCACTAATTTTCTTACAGATATAGAAACAAAAATCTGTTTTCAAGCTACTTTATACACACGAGTAATACGCAAGAATTGATTATAAGCGATAACAGTACCCTGAAGGTTGACCGGCTGCAGCAGCAGCAGATTTTAATATCGACGCCTGGTTCGGATCCAAAAGCTGCCCAGAATTCTCACCATATCTCTGCCAAGATTGCGACAAGAAATACATAAAAATTTCACTCATACATATACGTATATACATATATATACATATACATACATATATATGCATATGAACACACACACACACACATATAGGTAAATTAAGAATTAAGAATCCAAAAACGTTAACAGATGATCTTACTTTCATAGCTGCATCATCCAAAGAATCCCTTGAAAGTGGCACTTTCAATTTCTCCTCGTACATTTTTGTAGCAATAGCATTAACTCCGGGGTTTTGCCTCATAAGAGGATCGCTTCCAACAAGCCTGTTTGACGTTCCGTTCAGAAGGTGGGCCCCATCTCTTCGTTGTTGTTGCTGCTGCTGTTGCGCTTGTTGTTGCTGCTGCTGTTGTTGCTGCTGTTGTTGCTGTTGCTGCTGTTGTTGTTGCTGCTGTTGTTGTTGCTGTTGTTGAGCCTGTCGTAAAATAAGCTGTTGCATTTGCATATGTTGCTGTTGCTGTTGCTGCTGTTGAGGATGAGGTGTTTGCTGCGGCTGCTGTTGTTGTTGTTGCTGCTCTCTTGCTTTTATTAACTGAGTCTGCAATTATGAATATTCATATATGTTAAGATAAATATACGCATACATTGTAAATAAACGTTACAAGTATGTAACAAGCTCCAGTAAAAAGCATCAATAATTAAAAATGTGCAAAAAAGATATGTCGAAAACATCGCAAGCTAACCTCGATGTAAGAGGCTGCAACCTCTGAGTGTTTTTCATTGGTCCTTGCTATAAAAATGTCCCAAAACACCGACCACCATTCGAACAGAAAGCCGCCAGGTGCATCAATAGCTATAACATATCCCAAAAATTGCAAACTAATTATAATTATAATAATAATTTATATAACTTTAACTTATAATAATAATAATAAACTAGTAACAAATATTTGCAAGTTTTAGCAATATTATTCCAAGTTTTCATAAAAGAGTTCTTACCAACAGGGTCAGATGAGACTTTTCCTTCAGCTTGAAACGCTTGAGCGGAAGCCTTCAAATCCCTTTTTACTAAGTAGTCATGTATATAAACATCTAACCTGTGATTGATTAAAAAAAATCAAATATTTATTACTTAATTCCATGATAAAGTATGAAACTTTATACACAGAATAGAGTGTTTATGTTAACATAAGTCCCAAAAGTTTAAATTTTTATACATAATTAATACAATAACAAATACCCACCAAAATTTAGGGATCTTTCATCAAGACTAATTTAAATCTAAAATTCTTATATACGCATATGGCTTAATTAGGCACAATATAGATTTCAAAACCTAAATACCCAAATGAGAAATAAATAAATTAACTTGAAAAAAATAAATAAAAAAGATACTGCAAGCACAAACCCTAGAAAACTTAGATATAACAAAGCTACAATTGGATCATAAAGCAAAACATTAAAAAAGAAATGGAAGCAGCACATCCATAAATCTAACAAGAACCCATGTAGAAAGCACAATTAATTATTAATTAATTAAAAGAGAAGAAAAAAAAAAACTTACATTTTATCAGCTTCCCAGTGAGTCTGAGACATTTTCTTGAAACAAAAGGGTAAAGAAATTCAAATTGTTAGATCTTATTATATAAATACAAGTAAGAAAAACATGGGTTTTGCCTGTTGTTAAAAAACCCTTTTGAGAATTGATGTGAAAAATCAAGTCAAGAATATTTATTTATTATTATTAATTAATACAATTAAGTTAAGAAAGAAGATCTTTCAAGAAAGAGAGATGCAGAT
The DNA here is from genome assembly GCF_046630445.1 of Rutidosis leptorrhynchoides. Classification (NCBI taxonomy): domain Eukaryota; kingdom Viridiplantae; phylum Streptophyta; class Magnoliopsida; order Asterales; family Asteraceae; genus Rutidosis; species Rutidosis leptorrhynchoides. Next base: position 370,006,728 of record NC_092338.1, read on the forward strand.
ATGCAGATATGCAGAGAGAGAAAGAGAGACGGATTAGAGAGAGAGAGAGAGAGAGAGAGAATATATTTGATATTTTTTTATTTTATTACATAAAGTCATAAACCAATTTTTACTACGAGTACGGTATGTATTACAAATGGGGTTTGGGGCGTCCGGTAGCGTTTATGACGATGTGGGTGGAGCTTGGTCCAAGGTGGCCAATTGAGTTGGGTTGGAGGGTTGCGACGGTCAATAATAAGGTGCTGTTTGTTTTTTAAGATGTTTTTGTCTGAAGATCTGCGAACCATGTCTGTTAAGAAGATGTGGTCTGAAGGTCTGTATGCTGAATAATGAAGACTGTTTGTTTTTATGTCTGCAACATAACTTAATTCTGTCTGCAGCACTTAGAAGCACATTTCTAAGTCTGCGAGGCTGCAGACATAATAAGATATTATTTTAACTTATGTCTTCAGAAAAACAAACTGTCTGCAATATAAACGTCTGCGGGCGCACAGACATAAGACATAATAAGGTCTGCAAACAGAAAAACAAACAGCACCTAAGTGTTTTATTTACTACCCCTCCGTCACATCTTAAGTGTCCACTGTTGACTTTTCAAAGTCTTACTTTGTCAACTTTGATCGTAAATATTTTTGTTTGTGCTATATAATATTTGATGAAAATTATATGAATGAATTGAGTTTTAAATGTCTCTTCATTCCATATAATTTTCATCAAATATTATATAACACAAATAAAAATATTTACAGTCAAAGTTTACAAAGAAAGACTTTGAAAAGTCAACAGTGAACACTTAAGATGGGACAGAGGGAGTATGTATCTAAGATCGTTGCTCGGTCTATAACTAGTAGGGTCTTCTTCTGTCTTTAAAAACACACGAACTTCAAAAACAAACACCTAGATTTGTATGGAGTTCTTGCCCAAGGATGCTCTTGTTAGAAGAGGACTAGCTATTTAATTTCTTCAATGTTTTGCAAGTTGTAGTTCTAATGTATTTTGATTTATGGTATTTTGTTGCCTTTAGCATTTGGGCAGGAACTTTGTAAGCCCAGTTTGCAAGCATACATTGGTCTCATGTAATTTACAATTTTCACATTTTCTTGAAAATTTGATATTAATTTAATTCCTGTTTTTTTGCCCCACACACACACACACACACAAAAAAAAAAAAAAAAAAAAAAAAAAAACACCTAGATTTGTCTAAATGGTTTCATTATTATTTTTTCCAATAAGAAGATAACATATAAACGGATATGAATATTAACAATTACAATCGATAATAGGGTTGTGCACGATACATCACCAGACCAAACAAACTCAGTTCGGTTCAGTCTCGAGTCCAATTTTATTGCGAAAGGTCGGACCGATGACTGGACTATATAATATTGCTTCTGTTCGGTTCGGTTCGGTTCGGTTCCAAAAAATTCAGTCTAGTTCTATAAAAACAACCGTCTCGTTTCATAATAATATGATATATAAAAAGTATATGAATATAATAAAAAAAAAGTGAATATTAGGCGTTTCATATATGTTATACATATATGGAATAATACACGCTATACATTTTTATAATATAAAATAAATGATCAATTAAAATTCATATGTTTTTTTTTAAAAGCTAACCTACATTAAACCCCAAATCTCAAAATGACCATACATTTACACCTTGCCTACAAGACGCAAACAAAGAAAACGCCAAAAAAAAAAAAAAGTAAACCTCCTATACAAAACACCAATTTATGTCTCAATTACAAGAAAAAAAAAAGGCCATCAACCAATGTCTATCAACTTGTAGTCGTGATCTTCCAAGGGCTTGCTTTCCAGTCAAACGCCGATATCGATCACGTTTTCTTGCGGGAAAATATCCAAAGATGCGAGAGCAGGATTGAAGACGCCAAAACATTCTCATTTAGAATAGCTCCCCACCTATCTACCGGGTTGTGTATTATTTTATTCTCCATTTCCATATCGACCATAAAAGAACGTATCTCGAAGCTAGGCACGCCAAATTTGAGGTCTCATCACCTGGTTGGAAGTTTGCCTCACTGATTGCATTTGGAATCCCGTTCGGTATTATTTGATTCAAACCCCACCAGTTGCAAAAACCCCCCCTCCAGATCGTGTAAATGCATTTAATGAACAAATGATCGGAATCTTCAATAATTCGTTGACAAAACGGGCACGAATCATTGCTTAAGTTTACACCTATATCGCAATGATTCAAGTATGTTGGCAACTTGTTTAAACAGAGTCTCCACATAAACACGTTTAGTTTTTTAGGGAGACAAGATATCCAATTGTGGACGGCGCTAGGAGCATTTATATCAAGTGAGGCGCCTTCAATGAGATTAGACAATTTATGAACAGTAAACACACCTTTTTGGCTTAAGTTCCACCGCCAACTATCCTCCCCGTTTAGCATGAGATGATCTGATTACTGATGTAACTCGTATAACCTTTGCAATTCATCATTTTACCTTCCATGCATGATGGTATTCCAACACCAGTTACCTATCAATCCAAAAGAGTCGTTTGAAACGCGATCAGCCACCAACGCCATTTTGTATGATTCCAACGCATATAGCCTTGGGAATAATTATGCTAAACAGTCATTAGTTGACGGGATCCAGGGGTTAACCCAGAAACGAGTCCTAGTTCATGTTCTAATTTTTCGTGAGAAAGAGTTGGTGAAATTAATACCTATTTTATCAACCAATGCACCTGCCTTTACAATGTTATGCCACACTCCTCCACCCAACACTCTTTGATTCGGTACAGTTTGAAGCCCGTCGCGGTCCTCATAGATTGAACATATTACTTTTCTTCAAAGCGCGTCTTTTTCAACTTTAAATCTCCACCACCTTGCATAGCCAACTAATGTTTTTTGATTTAAGGCACAAACCACCTTTCGCCTTTAATGATATGGTTGGATTCCATTTTACCCATGATATGGATCTTTGATCAAATTTGTTCCAAAAGAATTGCCGCCTCAATTTTTCTAAAGCTTTAATAACCATAGACGGGGAACGGTATAAAGGCATAAAGTAAAAAGGTAAACTCCCTAATACCGATTTAACTAGAGTTACTCTACTCCGAATTGAAAGTAACTTTGCCTTCCACGGACTCAACTTCGCGAGAAATCTATTAATGAAATCTTCCCACGCAATTAGAGATCTCATCTTTTTGCCCACCGAGAGCCCAAGGTAAACAAAAGGGAGAGATACGGGAATACAATTGAAACATGCCGCCAAGTCAGAGGTATCTTGAGTACCAACACCAATACCGTATAATTTACTTTTACAAAAATTTATGTTCAACCCCGAAGTTTCTCCAAAACATTGTACAATATCTACTTGGTTTGATACGTTTTCAATCGGCCAATCTCCGAAAAATTAATGCATCGTCCGTGTACTTTAGGTGAGAAATTTCCAACTCATTATATCCAACTACCACCTTTTTATATAAACCGCATCTAGTTGCATTGCTCAAAGCAATATTCAGAGCCTCGACAGCAATTTTGAATAAAAAATGCGAGAGTGGATCACCTTGTCGCAATCCCTTTTCCAAAGAAAAATATTCGAGGCTCCCATTAATTAATACCGAATATCTTCCCAAAACTAGGCACCTCCTGATCCATTTTGTCCAGTTACTACCGAAGTTCATTTGCATCACCATATTATCAAGAAATCCCCAATAAACATTATGTTGGTTAACAATCCAATAATAATATTCAAAAGTTAATCACTTTGTTTTGATGGTGACACAAAAGACTTAAGTGCTTAAACACGTGCAAGACGACACATGTTCATAAGCCTACACAAACTCTAGCAAAAGACCAACACATAATAAACAAATGGTTAATTTTGATACACAGCTGAACCACGTCCGACCGCTGGCCTGACCGTGGAATGCCCTGTACCACAGTCTTAAACATGCACATGCACGTTTTCAGAAATATTGAATCCACGGTCGACCTCAAGGTTGACCGTGGATCGATCGCAGTTTCTTCTGTTACCATTTCCAACCATTTTGAGTTTGACCACTTTGAGGCATCTATAATTTACAAAACCTTTTTTTAATATGCTTAGAATAGTTGCCTTCTTTGTTTTCAAAAGAGTTTTGAACTAAAAGGTATTAATCTTGATTAATCACGCCTAATGACATCTTAATGACAAATTAACTTGAAATAAAGTTAAACACATAAGTGTTACATCCTGATGTGTAAAATCTAGTATAAAATTTATCTCTGGAAAATGCCGGTTTAAAGATTACTACACACTAACGGGCAGTGTACCCGATCATGCAATAGTATAAAGTTGGTAATTCCGAAATCGTTCTAAGGACAGTTTAAATGTGAGAATTAAGATTGCAACTAACGAAAATAACTAAGTTAATCTATGAAAATTGAAAGTACGAGATAATTTATTTTATGGTTATTTAACGATTAGCCAAATCAAGGATAGATTAAAAGTAAAAGACAATATTTTTGGGTTTTTAAGTTTATAGAAAATAAATGCAGACTCAACGGAAAATAAAGATATTTGAATTCAATAGATAAAAGAATGTTCGCCTAGATATCCTATTCGCAGTGTCGGATGATTTTGTTATTAAACACTGGTTCTATTTATCAATACATGCAACTACATAGTCAGTTTACCCAGAGTTCTCTTTTAGCAAACACGTCAAACTAGGATTTATTGGCTTAGGGTTCCCTTTCACCAAAGACCTCTTTCGTTTGTGACTTAGTAATTATCTAATTATAAGATTAAGATTCAATTGGTTACGCGTTCGCTCCACACAATTCATCCCTATTTTGTTCAATCTATGTCACCCGGTTTACCCCCTTGGTCCAGTAAGCACCCAATTGATTAAGACAAATCAATTGGAAATTAGTTCACTAAATTGAAACAGGGTTCCCTTTGTTCAAACAAGTTCACTAACCAAGCCTAGTAACAATAATCAAATCCCATAAGAATGGTTCTTAATCAAAACTCATAATTATCATGCATTAATCAAATTAAATATTAAAGTATCATCCAAACACATACGAATATTCAATCTAGACAAACATTAAAGTGCTTAGCCAACAATCATGGCTAAAACTAAAATCACAAATAAACAATTAAGAGTATTCATTATTTTGATAAGAATTAAACCTAATGAAAATTGTGTTCTTGAATGATGAACGGGTCGAGACGCGTTTCCGGAATGATTGAGTTGATCGAATGATATTGGGGATCCCCGAAAATCACCAAAATTCGCCTAAAAGCTGCTGGAATTCGTCTGGATGGAAGAATGAATAATTAGGGTATTTTTCGGGCTTAAATATCTTCCAAAATTACCTGGGTCGACATTCCGCCGCGCCGCGGCCAATATCGCCGCGCCGCGACATACACCGTGAACTGGGACCTTCTTAAATCCTTTCCTGATATTGAAAATAAGCAACCGCCGCGCCGCGGCCCCATTTGTCGCGCCGCGACACACAACTGGTTCTGAGCCCACCTTTAACCCCTAAACTGATATCGAAATCAGTTAATCTCCACGCCGCGGCTATGATCATCGCGCCGCGGCATAACACGTATTCTGGCTCTCACTTTTCTTTGCACTTTTTTCAACACTAATACTAACTTAAAAACCAAAATACCCGATATGGACTTAACATTTCCAACCCCGGAGCACCAATAATAATAATCAAATAACAACATGCCTCAAAAACTCCATAAAACGCCACTCTTCAACAATAAACTATTCAAACTCGGACGTTCTCAATATCATCAATATAACCGCCAAATCGTATCCGAACGGACTAAAATGTGATCGATATCGCTAAGGAAAACATGTATAAAATATGCGATATCAAACCACCCCACACTAGAGTTTTGCTTGTCCTCAAGCAATAGAACTCGAAATTAATCTTCTACCATATAATAACATCTTCAAAAGCGTAAGTAGAACCATGTGTACAACTAACTAACCAACAACTAGCGTGGGCACGATTTTGGAGTAAATATCAACCATACCTCCCACTTGCATTCCCCCGAAATTAACTTCTCAAACCTCAAGCAATTAATATGAACAAAGTAGCTAAATATAATCTCGAATAGCGTACCATAATAATGAGGTAGAAAATCTCGAACCATAATGTAAGTCTTCAAAGGAACCGGGAATCAAGTGAGAGCGAAACACCAAAGATATGACAATCGAACGCATGTGCCAAAAAGAACGCACGGGCTACCCCGCAATTGGTCAATCCAATGCCTCCCACAGTACCTAACATCGTGAGATGTCGGTAAGAAAATAATGTGCTTAGGAGGATACACATTACGTCTAGATATCATCGATAATCATGAGGTAATCATCTAATCCGTTAAGTCAATCATAAAGATTGAAGTTCATCAGGCTTAAAAGCTGATATCTTACCTTTCCGAAGGTTATCCAACTGGGGATCTGATCAATCACAGATTTGTGTATCATGGTGCGCTCCCCATTTGACGAGACAGATCTCCCTCATCGAGATAAGTCTGACTACCAGTTTTCCTGTTTGATGTTGAGGCCTGGTAGATTTCCAGTCAATTTTAGCAATGACTTTCAAGACTTTTCATCACCCTACAACTGGTCTGGACTACAACTTCTGAAATAAATCAGCAAGTGTGTCGATTTGGAGACTTTACTCCTCGGGTTATATAAAGTGGTCGGGTGCAACATTGTCCTTGTTAGGAGAAACAATGAGGATCGCCTTATTAAAGTTTTCGATCTAGCGCATGGCCCGATTTTGACCACACGATACAATCACCGTTCATACGGTTGACACCCGCCTTGGTGCAAGTGACCTACGATTGAATTCTTAAAGAATTCTTAGGATTTCACATTCAATGGTAATGAACGTGGTTGGAATTAATTCCAAGTTGTCTACTTCCCACATGACAAGCTTTTCTGCTTGTTTTAAGAAAGGTAAGAAGTAGATACTACCCTTCCGATAAATCCCAAAAACCTTTGGGTGCCATAGCTTTTGGCTATGGGTTGTGTTGTCTAAGCAAACAAAGGCACGTAGCTATTGTTCCTAAAAAGGACAACACTGGTGAAGCTCAAGGCTCCTCTTCCCACAGTATCACACCATTAGATGATGTAATAATAAAATGGTATAGTTTGGAAGTCTGCTATACCAAGTAACCAAAAGTTTTTGTTCTGGCACGTGATTCGGTCACAATCACGCTATGCAATCACCGCTCTCTCACGGTTTACACCCGTTTTGGTACAGGTGACCTAATATTAAGTTCTCCGAACTCGTAGGATTTCATGTCCAAGAAAATGAACATGTGGAACAAAGGTTTTGGCCGAATTTTCAATTGTTTTTCTATTCTTTTATATTTTTAAACTAACTTTTCTATATTTTTTTAATTTTATCCCTAATTTTTAAACTTTTTTTACGACCAATACCCGTGAAACGTCAAGTCTTGTTTTTGGTCAAAACTAATATGATGATGATTCCATTAACAACTAACCCAAGAGATTTTACATCCCCTACCCCACACTTGAGATCAAGTAATGTTCCCATCACTTGAGATCAAAAATAGATTAAAATCGAAAGGGTTATGTGAGAAAGAAAAAATAAAAACTTATCGAGCTTAACCACTGATCGCGGAATGCCAGTGACAGATGGCGCTGAGCTGACTGCCAGCATAAGAACATCGTCCATTCCCGATCATCACACCAATATCATCAATCATGTAGTTTTGCTGAACTTAATGTCAGACTTGAAAAATCGTTTCACCAACAAACCTAAGAAAAGAAAAACAAAAGAACTACATAAACAGGACAAAGTGGCACCACCCAATGCCTAAACGCCTTACCCCAAAAATAAGTTTCAAAGTACATAAGCAGAATACATAATTATCCAAATACAAACCAAAGGAAAGGAAATAGTTTTAAACAAATTACAACATAATCAACGGGTTTGCAGGCCCTCCTCACTGAAAACCATCATACGGCCAATTGCCGTACGGGTACTGCTGCTGAAACCTCTGACGCGCATTCTCCAACGATTCCTGCTCACTATAGATTAGGGCCAGTACACGTGGCCGAACTGGACTACGATAATACACGGGTGTCTGAGAAGTAGTACCATAATACTGATCCGGGTTAAAGTAGAAGAGACGATCATTGTGCCTTTGCCAATCGTTCCCATAAGCAATCCATTGCTGGTCATGCACGGACTCGGCCAACCTTTCTTCTTGACGTAACGTACTCGCCTCGATCCACTCCTGACTTTCCCACATACGGTCATTATGTGACCGTTGATCTCCCCGAAAATCATTAAAACTATCCGACACACCGATTTGCACATTATCAACCCTCGAGACCAAGTTATCCCAAACTTCTTGGGAAATACCCCAAGGCTGACCCCCTGCAGGAACATTCGGAGCAACCGACTCCCCATCATCACCTCCTTGATTATTACCACCAGCCTCAGGCGCTTGTGGCCGAACATACTCCACCAAGCCAACTCGATTTGCATCCCACATTACAAAATTTGCACTAATATAAAACCTTAAATTAAAAGGTTTCATAATCTGTAATAGGTCGGTCAATTTCGTACACCTGCTAAAATCAATGTTGAAAAACCTCGCAATTTTTGTAACAAAATGACCACCAAGAAGTGGCATTGATGCTCTTGTTTCCCTCGCATGATTAGATAAATAAGTAGCAATTAACATACACAAATCAACATGTGCATCGGCCCTAACTCGATGCATAATCCACAACTCGGTCGAATTGACTTTATCGTTCCCATTTCGTCAACCGCAAAAAGTACACGAAAGCAATTTATGAAGTAATCGTAGCTGTCTGCTCCGAATATTGGACCCTTTTGACTCATTGGAAACAAACGGAGTCAAACCCGAAATTTCATACCAAAAGTCTCGCTCGTTATAATCCTCCGGATGTCCTATAAATTCAGTTTCTTTTTTCAAATACCATGTTAAAGACTTCTCATCCAATTCCTCATACAAGTTGAGTGCTTGAGCCAAATCCATTCGACTCATGGCTCGGTTCTCTCCCCCTAGTTGAAATGTCATAAACCCTTGATCCGTAGGATCCCTTCTAGAACGCATACTTAAAGAGGAGAAGAACTCCACAACCAACTCACGATAAAGGTTGTCTCTCAAAGACATAGCACGTTCCCAAGTGCCAAGATAGACTCCGTTTCTCGACATTGCTAACATATCAGTAATTTCATCCCTTATCTCACTAGTTGCTCTATCCAACTCATCCCAACTAAAATACCAGGTCGCTTGTATACTCCGAACCGAAATAAATTCAAAATATTGGGAGTAGTTTTCTCCAAATTTTTGTAACCAAATCTCTGGGTTCGTTCTTCTCTCTTCATCCCTTCGTGATTGAGCTGCGGAGGACGAGGGGACATCAACTATGCTTCTCTGCACACATGAAACAAGAACCAAACCAAACACCAAACCTTGAAAAGTTAGCATTAGAACAATAATAATAATCAAATCAACATGTTCCACATACTTGCATCAACTACCATTAATACTCGTTTCAACTTCAATTAGGCATTTAAACAAAAGCAAGTATTTAAAACATATGTTTTTGTTCCATGGTACCAAATTCAAACTAATTCTCAAAACACTATATCATGTAAGTGCCCCATTAAACAATCCCCACTTAACTCAATTTCACAAACTCGTCTAATTAATTAACCAACCTACGATAAATCATTCCTATAATCACGAGTTAACTTCTAAACTTGCAAGAAGATTAAACAATTGTAACAACCAAATAAACATCTCACAAATCACAAAAATCATCATACTTACCAATTACCAAAATCACATATGACCCGCCCAAATCACCCACACTATCTTAAAACATGTATCTAGTAGCAAACATCTCCCTCACAAACAAAATCCCCAAACATTCAACATCAAATTCGGATTTATCGATACCCTAATCTCAAGAATCAATATTATGCATAAACTACATAAGAATTCATGAAGAAAACACAATAATATCATATTCATAAACAATTCATCACATATTAAGGCATAAAAGTTTCAATTAAACAAACCCCACAAAATTTCAAACATGAACCCTATAATTAATAAAATTAATCAAAGAAACATGAGAGAAAAAAAATAGAGAATAGCAAAATCGGACCTTAACCGGCATGATTGAACAAGGAATTGAAGAAATTAGTTAAGAATTAGAGATAATTGAAATTAGGGTTTGAGAGCTCTAAGTGTGCTTGAGAGGTAAGTATAAGAATGGTGGGTGAAAACAGATTCAAAAACTCCTAAAAAGAGTGAGATTCCCGTCGGGTTTAATATTGGGTCGGGTTGACCCATTTGATTTAAAACATTGGCCGTCGGTTATGAATCTGTGTGGCAGGAATGTCGTGCCGTGACATTAGTCGCCCGCCGCGACGATAAGCTGGACTTGATACTAATTATTTTCTTATTAGGCGACCTCGAAATATTGAAAACTCGCGCCGCGACATCGAATCCTCGCGACGCAGCAATAGACGTGGTCAGGCACCAATTTAAAACACTGATTGATCATGAAAACCTTGTAATCTCGTGTCGCGGCCATATGTGTCGCGCCGCGGAAATGTGCACAACCTGATACCTTGACGTTTTCGTTTATTCATCAACTTCTATTCATCTTTTAAAACCAAACAACCAATAAAAGCAACAAACAAAATACCACAATCAATCAAATAGCATTTTAGACACAGCAAGCCAGTGATCAAACCTACATATACAAACTATACAACAATGTGAACTATATTTAACGAGTCGTTCACACGACTCGTCCCCAACTTCAAGTGGCGTTGGGATCGGGTTCAACGTGAACCCCGTCATCAATCTCAAATGGACCATCGAAATATTTCTTCACTCGATGTCCGTTAACTTTAAAGGTAGTACCACTCGCATTTTTCAACTCAATCGTACCATATGGGTACACCTTAACAACCTCAAATGGTCCCGTCCACCGGGACTTTAGTTTTCCCGGTAAAAGCTTCAATCTAGAGTTAAACAAAAGCACTCAATCCCCCTCATTAAACTCTTTCGAACCCTTTAACCTTCTATCATGCCATTGCTTGGTTTTCTCCTTATAAATCAACGAATTTTCATACGCATCAAGGCGTAATTCACCAAGCTCATTCAATTGCCCCGCCCTTAGGCGTCCGGCTTCCTTTAAATCCAAATTGCACTTTTTAAGTGCCCACTGATAATGCTAAAAACGAACATATATTTCATAGCATTATTCCTCAAGAAAGACAAGCTTTTAGTTGCAATTGTTCTATTTACAAGTGATATTCGTTTAAATAATAAAAGGTGAAGACAAAAGACAGATTCGACGAATTGAAGACGCAAACGACCAAAAAGCTCAAAAGTACAAAAGACAATCAAAAAGGTTCCAATTATTGATAAGAAACGTCTCGAAATTAAAAGAGTACAAGATTCAAAACGCAAAGTACAAGATATTAAATTGTACGCAAGGACGTTCGAAAATCCAGAACCGGGACCAGAGTCAACTCTTAACGCTCGACGCAACGGACTAAAAATTACAAGTTAACTATGTATATAAATATAATATAATATATAATTAATTATATTAATTATATATATATTATATATATATTATAAACCGTCGGTAAACAAAGAGCCAAACTCCTCTGAGCTGTAAAAGTAAACTCCGCGACTAGCGGAGTTTGAAGGCAAAATTGGCCGCGAGTCGCGGAGCCCCAAAATGAAAAACTGCCTATAAAGCCAACCGAATTCTGATCGTAAAAATCATCTTTTTCTTCTTCTCTCATATATACGTAAAATATATATATATAATTTATATTTTAATTTTAATTTTAATTATAATTCTAATAATAAGGGTATGTTAGCGAATGTTGTAAGGGTGTAAGTCGAAATTCTGTCCGTGTAACGCTACGCTATTTTTAATCATTGTAAGTTATGTTCAACCTTTTTACATTAATGTCTCGTAGCTAAGTTATTATTATGCTTATTTAAAACGAAGTAATCATGATGTTGGGCTAATTACTAAAATTGGGTAATTGGGCTTTGTACCATAATTGGGGTTTGGACAAAAGAACGACACTTGTGGAAATTAGACTATGGACTATTAATGGGCTTTATATTTGTTTAACTAAATGATAGTTTGTTAATGTTAATATAAAGATTTACAATTGGGCGTCCTTATAAATTACCATATACACTCGATCGGACACGATGGGCGGGGTATTTATATATACGAATAATCGTTCATTTAACCGGACACGGGAATGGATTAATAGCCACTAGAATAATTAAAACAGGGGTGAAATTACATTCAAGGGTAATTGGTGTAATTGTTAACAAAGTAGTAAAACCTTGGTTTACACGCAGTCGATAACCTGGTGTATTCATTAAACAAAGTATTAAAACCTTGTTACAATTCGAATCCCCAATTAGTTGGAATATTTAACTTCGGGTATAAGAATAATTTGACGAGGACACTCGCACTTTATATTTATGACTGATGGACTGTTATGGACAAAAACCAGACGGACATATTAAATAATCCAGGACAAAGGACAATTAACCCATGGGCATAAAACTAAAATCAACACGTCAAACATCATGATTACGGAAGTTTAAATAAGCATAATTCTTTTATTTCATATTTAATTTCTTTTATTTTATATTTAATTGCACTTCTAATTATCGCATTTTTATTGTTATTTTATTTAATTGCACTTTTAATTATCGTACTCTTTAATTATCGCAAGTTTACTTTATCGCACTTTTATTATTCGCAATTTCATTATCGTTATTTACTTTACGCTTTAATTTAAGTCTTGTATTTATTTTTAATATTTTACATTTGGTTTTAATTGCGACTAAAGTTTTAAAATCGACAAACCGGTCATTAAACGGTAAAAACCCCCTTTTATAATAATAATATTACTTATATATATGTTTGTATTTTTATAAAAGTAAATTAATATAGCGTTGAGCTTTGTTTTAAAAAAGATTCCCTGTGGAACGAACCGGACTTACTAAAAACTACACTACTGTACGATTAGGTACACTGCCTATAAGTGTTGTAGCAAGGTTTAAGTATATCCATTCTATAAATAAATAAATATCTTGTGTAAAATTGTATCGTATTTAATAGTATTTTCCTGCTAAAATTAATAACTATTTTATATACACCCCGCTGCACATCAAGTATTTTTGGCGCCGCTGCCGGGGACTTATCTTAAAAGCCGGAAGCGCAACGCTAATATAAAAAAAAAAAGATTTTTTATTTACTTTTATTAAAATTCGCTTTTGTAAAAATACGTTTTGAATATTAGAAAATATAAAAAGAAAAACAAAAATTTATATATTTTTAAGAGTTTGTTAAAAGTTTTATAAGTTTCTTTATTTTTATTTTAGTTTATAAAAATATAAGTTTTATTTAAATATCTTTTATTTATTTAAAAATAGAAAATAAAATAAATAAATAAATAAATAAAGAAAAACGCGTTGAAATTAAACCTGTCAGTTGAATTTCTGAACCCCGCGACTCGCGGGGTTTGATGCATTAAATACCGCAACTCGCGGAGGTAACCTGACACACGAACAGGAAGCCCTAATCCTGCATTTATTACGGATTATTATTAATTATTATTATTATTAACCCTAATTATTATTATTATTATAATTAAGTTTATTTTTAATTTAAGTTTTATTTAATTTATATTTTAGTTAAATTAGTTTAATTAAATTATAAAATTAATAGTTTTAAAAAATTAAATAATATAAAAATAATATTTTTATAAAAATTGTACTTTTTACAACTTTTTGTATATTTTTATATTTTGTTTTTTTTAATCGTTGTAGCGTAATATTTGTATTTTTCGCTCATATTTAGTTTTAAACTTAGTTTTTGCCATAGTCATTTTTACTCCTATATTTTTAGGCTTTGCCGTAGAATTCCTTAAGTGCTTTTTCTTTAGACTAATATTTAGGTACTTTAGAATTTTGCGACGCCTTTTTAAGTTTTAGTTTCTTTTTAAGTTATTTCCATTTGGGATTTAGTTTTTCCTGTAAGCTTTAATATTTTTAGACGACTTTTACCTATGTATCAATTATCATTCCAATTAGTAATTTCAATTTGCGATTATAATTTTAAGTTAGTTATAGTAATAAGGTTAGGTTAGTCAAGTATTTTTAAGTTTTTATAAGTTTCTTTTATTTTTTCGTCACCTTTTATTTTTCAACCATTTTTCTTTTTCGACCTTTTTCGACGAACTCTTTTTCTTTCTTATTTCTCGCTATTCTAGTTTTAGGACATAGATTTTTATTCTACTTCTTATCTAAATTTCTTAAAATTACGAAAATTTATTTTGAGTGGTTAAATTAATAGACATCAAAATTTTATGGTTCGTAGTAATAGTTGGATTTGTACGTGGACCGGGTTATTGGAGCCAAACAGTCCTCAATTATATTGAGACCAAACGAATCCTGCCCCTCTGCTGCATCTTTTGGCTATTCGAAACGTGGGCAAAATCAGAAAAGTCTATTGATTGGATAACTTCTTATAATTTTTCTTTCCTTTTAAAAACTAATAGGATATTCAGTGAATGCACCGAGCAAGACGTTTATCACCTTTTGTACGTTCACCACCTGTAACTCGATCAAGACATCGTTTAACAAAAATCGCCGCCGTTGATTTTTCTTTAGAATCGTCATCCAGTAGACCAAGTACTTCAGTTCAAATTTCCGATAATCCATTTTTTAAACCCGACCTCACAATTGAGAATCCGGAGAATATTCAGGAACGGTTCGTAGATCCTGAACCACTAAACTTTCCTCCGGAGCCACCAATCATTCAAACAGAGATTGTTGAGGAACGAACCATTAAATCAGAATCATCTAGTGATACCGATTCAACAAATTCAATTATGGAGAATCTGGAACCTTTAAGTACGGAAGACCGAATGAGAGCTAAACGCACTGGCCAAGGTCACGCAATTACTCATCCAGACATTAATGCGCCAGATTATGAAATCAAAGGACAAATTCTACACATGGTGACTAATCAATGCCAATTTAGTGGTGCGCCGAAGGAAGATCCAAATGAACATCTACGTACCTTTAATAGGATCTGCACACTATTTAAAATCCGAGAAGTGGAGGATGAACAGATATATCTCATGTTATTTCCCTGGACTTTAAAGGGAGAAGCCAAAGATTGGTTGGAATCGTTACCTGAAGGGGCGATTGATACATGGGATGTTTTAGTTGACAAATTTCTTAAACAATTCTTTCCTGCATCTAAAGCCGTAAGACTTCAAGCAGAAATTGTTACGTTCACACAGAAACCAAATGAAACTCTATATGAGGCATGGACTAGATATGGAAAGTTGTTAAGAGGATGTCCGCAACATGGTTTAGACACCTGTCAAATAGTATAAATATTCTACCAAGGATGCGACATCACTACAAGAAAAGACATAGATATAGCAGCTGGTGGTTCTATTATGAAGAAAACCGAAACTGATGCTTACAAAATTATTGATAACACTGCTTCCCACTCACATGAGTGGCACCAAGAAAAAGACATCGTTAGATCATCTAAATCAGCTAGAGCCGATTCTAGCCATGACTTAGATTCCATTTCCGCAAAGATAGATGCTGTGGAGAGACGAATGGAAAAGATGACTAAGGATATTCACTCAATACGAATTAGTTGTGAGCAGTGTGAAGGACCACATTTGACAAAAGATTGTCTCAGTATTGAATTAACAATGGAACAAAGAGAGAATATTTCATACATAAACCAAAGGCCTGGAAATAATTATCAGAATAATTATCAACCGCCAAGACCGATTTACAATCAAAACCAGAATTATAACAGAAATATTCTATACAACAACCAACAAGGTCCTAGCAATCAACAAGTATCCAATAATACTTATAATCAGCAAAGACCTAATTTTCAAAACAAACCACCACAACAAACCGATGATAAAAAGCCGAATTTAGAAGATATGATGACGAAGCTAGTTGAAACTCAAACGCAGTTTTTCACATCTCAGAAACAAACTAATGAACAAAATGCTCAAGCATTTAGAAATCAACAAGCTTCTATTCAAAATCTGGAACAAGAAGTAAACAACCTAGCAAGGTTAATAGGTGAAAGAAAACCGGGAAGTCTACCTAGTGATACAAATGCTAACCCCCGGAATGAAACAGCTAAAGCCATTACCACAAGAAGTGGTACAACACTTAAACCACCTGAAATACCTGTAACTTCTGATGAAGCTATTCCTACTCCACAAGAACCACAACCTGATCAAGATAAGGAAAAAGAACCGGTAGTTGAAAAGGTTAATGAAGATAACACAGTTAAGGATAAACCTTATGTTAAACCATACCAACCACCACTTCCTTACCCGAGTAAAATGAAGAAAGAGAAACTTGAAGCCGAGCAATCCAAATTCTTGGATATGTTTAAACAGATAAATGTAAATCTTCCTTTCATTGATGTGATTTCAGGAATGCCTAGATATGCTAAATTCTTGAAAGATCTAATTTCAAATAGAAAGAAAATGGAAGAACTCTCGGCTGTTACTATGAATGCTAATTGTTCAGCAGTGCTGTTGAATAAGATACCAGAAAAACTATCTGATCCAGGAAGTTTCACAATTCCATGTTTTCTGGGTAGTCTTAGTTCAATAGAAGCATTGGCAGACTTAGGTGCTAGTATAAATCTAATGC
The DNA here is from genome assembly GCF_046630445.1 of Rutidosis leptorrhynchoides. Lineage (NCBI taxonomy): Eukaryota > Viridiplantae > Streptophyta > Magnoliopsida > Asterales > Asteraceae > Rutidosis > Rutidosis leptorrhynchoides. The sequence goes on from NC_092338.1 coordinate 370,023,509, forward strand.
CGTATTCACTATACACTAAACTAGACCTTGGAGAATTGAAACCAACTAGAATAAGCATACAACTAGCCGATAGATCAATAAAATATCCTAGAGGGATAATGGAGAACATGCTAGTTAAAGTTGGTACTTTAGTATTTCCAGTAGATTTTGTTGTTCTGGACATGGAAGAAGATTCTCAAGTTCCTCTCATATTAGGAAGACCATTCTTAAACACGGCTAAAGCAATGATAGACGTGCTCGGTAAGAAACTGACCCTAAGTATAGAGGATGAGAGTGTTACCTTTTCAGTTGATAGAGCAATGCAACAACCACAATCTGCAGATGATACATGTTATTATATTCAAACTATAGATGCACATGCAGAATTATTAGAAGAATTTCCAGAATTACAAGGAACAGGAGAATGTTCTTTAGGAGAAGGTAATGAACCAATTGATGAAGCTGAAATGTTAGCTACACTAATAGCTAATGGATATGAACCAACAACAGAAGAAATTCAAATGCTAAAAGAAGAAGACAGATATCGATACAAATCATCGATAGAAGAACCTCCGAAATTAGAGTTAAAGCCACTTCCAAACCATTTGGAATACGCTTATTTACATGGTGAATCTGAATTACCTGTAATAATATCGTCTTCTCTTACTGAAAATGAGAAATCACAACTCATTTCTGTGTTGAAAGCTCATAAACCAGCCATTGCATGGAAGATTCATGATATTAAAGGAATAAGTCCTTCGTATTGCACACATAAAATCCTTATGGAAGAAGGTCATAAAACGTATGTGCAACGCCAACGAAGACTAAATCCTAATATGCAAGATGTAGTTAAGAAAGAGATTATTAAACTGCTAGATGCAGGTTTAATTTATCCAATCTCTGATAGTCCATGGGTAAGCCCAGTTCAATGCGTACCTAAGAAGGGTGGCATGACTGTCATTACAAATGAGAAAAATGAGCTTATTCCTACTAGGACTGTAACAGGATGGCGTGTGTGTATTGATTATAGAAAATTAAATGACGCCACCAGAAAAGATCACTTTCCCTTACCTTTTATAGATCAAATGTTGGAAAGATTAGCCGGAAATAGTTACTATTGTTTTCTAGATGGATTTTCCGGATATTTTCAAATTCCAATAGCACCCGAAGATCAAGAGAAAACCACATTCACGTGCCCTTATGGTACTTTTGCTTACAAACGCATGCCATTTGGACTTTGTAACGCCCCTGCAACCTTTCAAAGGTGTATGATGGCGATTTTTCACGACATGATAGAAGAATGCATGGAAGTATTCATGGATGACTTTTCAGTCTTCGGTGATACATTTAAATCATGTCTAGTTAATCTGGAACGAATGCTAATTAGATGCGAAAAATCAAATCTAGTACTTAATTGGGAGAAATGCCATTTCATGGTTAAAGAAGGCATCGTTCTTAGACATAAAATTTCAAAAGAAGGAATTGAAGTGGATAGAGCTAAAGTAGATGTAATTGCTAAACTTCCACATCCCACCAATGTTAGAGGAGTTAGGAGTTTTCTAGGGCATGCCGGTTTTTACCGACGTTTCATAAAAGATTTTTCTAAAATTGCCACTCCTATGAATAAACTCCTAGAAAAGGATGCGCCATTCATCTTTTCAGATGAGTGTATCAAATCTTTTAATATTCTTAAAGAGAAACTCACTAATGCGCCGATCATGATAACACCAAATTGGAATCTACCATTTGAACTAATGTGCGATGCAAGTGATTTTGCAATGGGAGCCGTTTTAGGACAAAGGATTGAAAAACGATTTCAACCTATATATTATGCTAGTAAGACGTTACAAGGAGCACAAACGAACTATACAACTACTGAAAAAGAACTCCTTGCTATTGTCTTTGCTTTTGACAAATTTCGATCATATCTCGTTCTAGCAAAAACGGTGGTCTATACCGACCATTCTGCTCTTAGATACCTATTTTCAAAACAAGATGCTAAACCAAGATTAATCCGTTGGATCTTACTCTTACAAGAGTTTGATATTGAAATCCGAGATAAAAGAGGAGCAGAAAATCTCGCCGCTGATCATCTTTCTCGTCTTGAAAATCCCGAATTAGAAGTTCTAAATGAATCGGCCATACAAGACAACTTTCCTGATGAATATCTATTGAAGATAGATTATAAAGAAATCCCATGGTTTGCAGACTATGCAAACTACTTAGTTTGTGGATTCCTTGAAAAAGGATTATCGTACCAAAGACGAAAGAAATTCTTCAGTGATATAAAACACTATTTATGGGAAGATCCACATCTGTTTAAAAGTTGTCCCGATGGAATAATACGCCGATGTGTATTTGGAGATGAAGCTAGTAAAATATTAAACCATTGTCACACAGGACCAACAGGAGGGCATTATGGGCCTCAACTAACAGCAAGAAAAATTTATGATGCTGGATTCTATTGGCCTACAATTTACAAAGACGCACACCTTCTTTGCAAATCCTGTGATGCATGTCAAAGGGCCGGAAAAATAAGTCAACGTGATGAAATGCCACAAAATGTCATCCAAGTATGTGAAGTATTTGACATTTGGGGTATTGACTTTATGGGTCCATTTCCAAAATCTCAAAATAATCTATATATACTCGTAGCCATTGATTATGTATCTAAATGGGCGGAAGCACAAGCTCTCCCAACTAACGATGCACGAGTTGTAGTCAATTTTTTAAAACGTCTTTTTGCAAGGTTTGGAACACCGAAAGCTTTAATAAGTGATCGGGGTACTCATTTCTGTAATAATCAACTTGAGAAAGTTCTTAAAAGATATGGAGTAACTCATAAAATCTCCACCGCATATCATCCACAAACAAGTGGACAAGTTGAAAATACCAACCGAGCTCTAAAACGTATTCTAGAGAAAACCGTAGGATCAAATCCGAAGGAATGGTCCATTAAATTGGAGGATGCACTCTGGGCTTTTAGAACAGCCTACAAAACTCCAATTAGAACCACACTTTTTAGACTTGTTTATGGAAAAGCATGTCATCTTCCAGTAGAAATTGAACACAAAGCATTTTGGGCTTTGAAGACATGTAATCTTGATTTACATGAAGCCGGACGTCTACGATTAAGTCAACTAAACGAATTAGAAGAATTAAGACATGAAGCATACGAAAATTCGTTAATCTATAAAGAAAGAACGAAGAAATGGCATGATAAAAGAATCAGAAGTTCAAAAGAATTTAAAGAAGGAGACAAAGTTCTTCTTTTTAATTCACGATTCAAGCTATTTCCTGGAAAATTGAAATCAAGATGGTCTGGACCATTCATGGTCAAAAGAGTTTTCCCATACGGAACGATAGAATTAATAAATTCAAATGGGATTGAATTTAAAGTTAATGGTCACAGAGTTAAACATTACATACATGGTCCGATGGAAGTCGACAACGAAGTTAATCACAATTTCGACACCACAGCTAACTAAGTGTGGGGAGAATCAAGTCTTTAAAGGATAATATGTATTTTTGTTAGAGTTAGATTGTCTGTTTTCGTATAGTTCTCGAAAATGGAACCCGAATGGTCTTTCCCTAGCAGACCCTAAAGAACTAGTCTTCTCCCCCCATTCAGAATTTTTATTTTTTTAGGTTTTTACGAAATGAAGACTGCCTGTGAACTAAACCATGGTCTAATGCTACACGCTTTGATCACTAAACGTAATAATGACATACTACCGAGTGAAATAGTATCAGTAATCAGAGAAAGAATGGACGGAGTTAGAAAAGAATCCAGATGCGAAGATAATAAGTTACAATTTGGTAAAGGAAAATCAAAATCCGCAGCGAAAAGAAGAGCACGACACCTAGAACGATGTCACAAATGCGGAAAATGGTCACATGGAGGTAAATGTTCAAATAATCAAACCTATTCAAATACCGAATTTGTTACTTTATGCAGAGACGGACCGTTCATATGTTTAGAAGAAAAGACACTGAATGCTCGAGGTTACGCCTATGTAGCCATGGAAAACCAATTAAACCGACTATCTTATGAATGAGATAGATCATATAACTAAGAAATCTATTTCACAGGTATGTCTGTACAGTTTTTATTTTTATTTTTAACCTTTTGATAATAAACGCTAATTTGTTCGCTAAAAAGTATTAAATTGGTATTGAATAAAATTAGGTTTGGCGACCGAAATTATTGATATCATTCAAAAATTTATTACATCACTGCGAAATTTAACGTTTATTCTTAAGGTATAAATATCTTTAATCAATCAACCCAAAATATTTCAAAAATTCGTCATGAGTTAAATTAGGTCTTGGAACTGAAATTACTTTACCGAAAAGAGGGGCGCATATTTTTGATAATATTTGATTGATTAAAGTGGGATAAAAAGACAAAAAGATTTTTAATTTTATTTTTACCATGTTTTTAAAATTAATATTTAAATCTTAAATTAATATTGTAAACTTTGTAAAAACAATATATTTAAAATTGTAAATATTTGAAAAATTAATATAAGTTTGGTGTGAATTTATAATATGAATTTTTAAATTAAGATTGGTGTGAATTTTTAATTTTTAAAATATGAATTTTTAATTTTATGCATTTCAAATTTTAAGTTTAGTGTGAATTTTTAATATTAATTTTGAATTTTATATTTAAGTTGTGTGAATTTAAAAACAAAAATTTACTTTATCTCATTAAGTTAAGAATATGATTTTTAAAATTCGTCGTAAGTTGAAGACTAGGTCTTTGAACCGAAATTGCTTTACCCGAGGGAGGGACGAGAACTTTTATTATCATTATTTTTAATCTTATTGAATTAAAGTATACCAAAAACATTAAAAAACCAAAAATCTTAGCTTTTAAAACAATCGCTACAAAAAGACAAATTTTAAAATTTTGTCGAGGGACGGACTAGGACATCGATCCGAAACGACCTCGTCCTAAATAACAAGGGAAACAAAATTTTAAAATTAAGTACTTAATTGTTTTAATAAGTTAATGATTATAATAAAAAAAAAAGAAAAAAAAAATATAGCAAACTCCGCGACTCGCAGAGTTTGAAGGGTATTTCACCGCGAGTCGCGGAGGGACCGAAAATCAGAAAAAAAAATAAAAAGAGCTGAACGATCAGTTTCAGTCCACACAACCCAAAACTCAAAAACACAGCGAAATACTGCGCGAAAATACACCAAAAACACCCCCAAAAATCACAATTTTTAACCGTTAATCACCAAATTTTTTGCTAAAATCATGGTGAGAAGGATGCTATCTAAGAATTACTCAAGAAAAACGGTAAATTTCTACACCTAAACACCATTTAATCCGAAATTTGATGTTCTTGAGTCATTTTTTTCCAATTTAATTTTGATGCTTTTTAGTGTAATTATGATTAAAGTGTTTATGTATTATGCTTGTATAACCTAGATTGATGCTATTTAACATGATTAGAAGCCTTAAACTTCAAATTTTGAATAATCTAGGGTTTGTGTTCTTGAGCAATTTGGGGCTTTTTGATATAAACAGGTTATGGCCGATTTTTGTCATGAATTGTTGCTAAAATAAGTAGTGTAACATGTTTAGGTAGTTAAATGATCCAAACTTTGAGCCTAAATATGATTTTGAGAATTAAAGTGGACTTTTTCAAGTCTAAAATTCATGAACTTGATTTTTGAAAGATAATGCCATTTGAGACTTGTTTAATTGCTAGTAATGATTATTTTGACATGTTATTTGAGTTGAATGCTTATGAACTTGGCGAACATTTTCGTATATGCTTATTTGCAAAAGTGTAGATTTGATAAAAATGTGAAAATGAGCTTAAGTTTGATATAAATTGATCATGTCATTGTAATTATTTTGATTGATGATTTTGCTGACACTAATGCATATTTGGATGCACAAAAATTGTGTTTGATGTGTTTTGCAGACTGAAAGGGGTGAATCTTCATCCCAAGCCCGCAATGCTCCTGCTGAGAATATGGAACAAAAGGAGGTGGATAACTACTACAAGCAGGATATACCTCATCCAGTCATGACCTTTTCCGATATGCACTTGGAAGAGTTGCACCCGAACCTGAGATTTGACAGACTTTGGATAGATTATCCAAAATATCAAAGGGGTTTGCATACTCTTCATTCTAAGGTTGTTGAGGTACCGAGGGTCATAGAATGGGGACCCTTAGAAGCTGTAGAATTGGCCGGGCCAATTAGGGAATTACTTGTACAGAGGTATGGTAATTCTACTTTTAATGACTGGGTACGTTTATTCACCATGCGTAGACCTGTATATAAAGTATGGTGTGAAGAATTGTTATGTAGTATAGAGTTGAATGATCGGGTAGCTAGTTTAACCGATTGTTCTTTTATTAGATTTTTGTTAGGCGGTTCGATGCGCCACATGTCTTTACTGGACATGGCTCAGGCTTTATGTATATATACGCCTGAGGAGTTAGCGTCTGCCGATTGTAGAGGATTGATACTAAACGGTAGAAAGATAGATGAAAATTTTGATACACACGGTGTGTGGAGTCAAATGACAAGCCATCACCGTTTCAAAGGGGGAAATTACTCTTATTTGGATATAGATAGAGCCGAATTAAGAGTGATACATAGGTTTTTAGCTAATTCGATTACACAAAGGGGTAAAAACAAGGAAAAAGTAAATGAACAAGATTTGTTTTACCATATGTGTATTCGAGACCTACAAAGCGCTGTAAGTATACCGTATTGTGTGGGTTATTATTTATCAGCTATGGTTCGGGGGATGCGACCGCATAGCATAATAGGAGGTGGTATTTTTATTACTTTGATTGGTGAATATCTCGGTGTGGATATAAGTCGGGGGGGATTATTAGTAGAAGAACCAGAACCCCGCGATACTATAGGTTTAAATGTATACCATGGTGCGAAAGTTTTGAAGAGGCGAAATAACGCCGCAGTACGATACCATGGTAGACATCCACAGGTGGAGAGAAACCAACAGCAAGGTAATGTAGGAGGGGGGAATGAGATGCAAGAAATGCAAAGGTTTATAGCTTCTCAGGAATACGAAAATGCTAGACAGAGAGCATTTGAAGATTGGCAAGTTCATCAGAACCAAATCATAGCTCATTGCCAACATATAGGTAGAAACTATATTCCTACACCGAAACCCATCTTCCCTCCCTGGTCTATAGAGATGCAGCCACCGTATCCTACGTATGACCCTGCCGAAGCATTCTATAGCACCTATGGTTATGCCTGGAACCCCTATTGGTACCAGTATCATCCCTAGTATACTTAGTTTTATTTATTTTGTAATTTGTAATTATTGATACGTTTAATACTGTTGTTAATATTGTAATCATTTTTTATAATTATCTAACTTTTATTCTTAGATTTTAATAATTTTTGAATGTGGGGTAATATACCAAACTTCAAAAATATGTATATATGTTTGCAGTTTATCTTATGTACACAACAGGGTAAAACAACGCATTTTCAAAGACTGGCATTAAGTTCAGCAAAAGCAACTAATTTTGACGACAAGATGCAAAATATATGTGAAATAACAACAAGACGGAATGAACAAATGATGTGCACCATTTATCATTCAGCAAACAAACGCCAATATATTTGAAAACTTTGGTAAAATTTAATCATTTTCACACAAATCACCCTCAATAATTTAAATTGTTACTGATTTCTTGCAAATGAGGGCATTGCAAGATCTTAAGTGTGGGAAGGGGTTAAATTCTTTCGGATTTTAAAAATTTTTACTTTATACACTTGGTTACCATTAAAAATACTAGTAAAGCGGTAGTTGTATTAGAATCTAGTGCTCTCTGATAATAAAGAACAGCCCTAGTCTTATATACTGACTACCCAATTCTAGTAAAATTTTTCAAAATTTTCAATTAAATGAACTCAAAATCATGTTTATACATATTTATGAACGATAAAACTAGGTTTTAACACCGAAATTATTGTTACCTCAAAAAGGACATAAATTGAGAAACAAACCAAAATGTTAAAATTCATTTAAAATGGAATAGAGGACGATAAAAAGGAAAATAAAAGCCAAGTGTGGGAAAATTTACCAAGTTATCTTAAACATATGTCACATATATCTGTAACAAATAACTGAAAATACTTTTGCTTTGGACTAAACTAAACTGTTTTACCCGATGAAAGAAAAGAAGAGATGGATCTACACGATGAATCAATTTCATCATTAAAAGGAAGTAAAGTCTTCCGAAAAAGACACGCGCTTCTTGATTTAGGTCATGAAGTTGTCGTCCAGACCAGCTGTAGGTTGACGAAAAATCTAGAAAAGTCATCACTAAAATCAGCAGGAAATCCACGGACCTCAGCATTAAACAGGGTCGCCAAGTGGTCAGATTTATCCTAACCATGAGAAGGATTTATCTCGTACAATGGGGGGCACCATGCAAATTAGCTGGATAAGACTAATGAATCAGATCCCCAGAAAGGATAATCTCCTTAAAGATTAAAAATCAGCTTTTAAGCCTGATATTACTCAATCCTAGAGATTGACCTTAAAGATTGAGAATTGCAAACTCATGGAATTCAATGATATCTAAACTCGAGCTTGAACGAGAAAATATTTTGATCAAAATTACAAACCGATTTTTTTCTGAAAACCCTATTTTCAATGCGTTCATTACCATTGAACGTAAAATCCTAGGAATTCACCTGGAATTCATTAGGTCACCTGAACTAAAACGGGTGTCAACCGTAAGAACGGTGGTTGCATAGTGGTCAAAGACAAGACCTTGTGCCATACCGAAAAATTATAAGGGTGAGCTTTACTATTGCTCCTACCAAGGATAGTAATTGCGTCCGACACGTTATAGACCATAATTAAAAGCATGTCAGGGGACATTGCCTTAACAGTTGCTTGTTCAACGCTTTCCTTTACAACTAGACGGTAGTTTACCGAAAGGTAATATACGGGACAAGTAAACTGGACGTGTTGCTTTCCAAATACAAGGTTAGCAAGTGGGTGACACAAAACTGCAAGTTTTGAGCTAAAATTTTCAATTCTGAAACCCACCAAACCCACAAAAATATTTTGCAAACACCGGTAAAGGGTTATTCCGGAAAACTTATCTAGGGTAAAAACTAGATTTAATTTTCAAAAGATCAAATGTTTTCATAAAGATCCAATTTCCTTAATGGATCTAAATTTTTATAGTCATGTGGGACTGTAAACCATATCGTTACTACCATTGTTTGTACCGTCGTATAGAAAATCACTGATGTACAAAGTGTGAAGAATAAAGAAGTGATTCTAGTATTTCAAGACGATATTGCTTGAGGACAAGCAATGCTCAAGTGTGGGAATATTTGATAATGCTAAAAACGAACATATATTTCATAGCATTATTCCTCAAGAAAGACAAGCTTTTAGTTGCAATTGTTCTATTTACAAGTGATATTCGTTTAAATAATAAAAGGTGAAGACAAAAGACAGATTCGACGAATTGAAGACGCAAATGACCAAAAAGCTCAAAAGTACAAAAGACAATCAAAAAGGTTCCAATTATTGATAAGAAACGTCTCGAAATTAAAAGAGTACAAGATTCAAAACGCAAAGTACAAGATATTAAATTGTACGCAAGGACGTTCGAAAATCCGGAACCGGGACCAGAGTCAACTCTTAACGCTCGACGCAACGGACTAAAAATTACAAGTTAACTATGTATATAAATATAATATAATATATAATTAATTATATTAATTATATATATATTATATATATATTATAAACCGTCGGTAAACAAAGAGCCAAACTCCTCTGAGCTGTAAAAGTAAACTCCGCGACTCGCGGAGTTTGAAGGCAAAATTGGCCGCGAGTCGCGGAGCCCCAAAATGAAAAACTGCCTATAAAGCCAACCGAATTCTGATCGTAAAAATCATCTTTTTCTTCTTCTCTCATATATACGTAAAATATATATATATAATTTATATTTTAATTTTAATTTTAATTATAATTCTAATAATAAGGGTATGTTAGCGAATGTTGTAAGGGTGTAAGTCGAAATTCTGTCCGTGTAACGCTACACTATTTTTAATCATTGTAAGTTATGTTCAACCTTTTTACATTAATGTCTCGTAGCTAAGTTATTATTATGCTTATTTAAAACGAAGTAATCATGATGTTGGGCTAATTACTAAAATTGGGTAATTGGGCTTTGTACCATAATTGGGGTTTGGACAAAAGAACGACACTTGTGGAAATTAGACTATGGACTATTAATGGGCTTTATATTTGTTTAACTAAATGATAGTTTGTTAATGTTAATATAAAGATTTACAATTGGGCGTCCTTATAAATTACTATATACACTCAATCGGACACGATGGGCGGGGTATTTATATGTACGAATAATCGTTCATTTAACCGGACACGGGAATGGATTAATAGCCACTAGAATAATTAAAACAGGGGTGAAATTACATTCAAGGGTAATTGGTGTAATTGTTAACAAAGTAGTAAAACCTTGGTTTACACGCAGTCGATAACCTGGTGTATTCATTAAACAAAGTATTAAAACCTTGTTACAATTCGAATCCCCAATTAGTTGGAATATTTAACTTCGGGTATAAGAATAATTTGACGAGGACACTCGCACTTTATATTTATGACTGATGGACTGTTATGGACAAAAACCAGACGGACATATTAAATAATCCAGGACAAAGGACAATTAACCCATGGGCATAAAACTAAAATCAACACGTCAAACATCATGATTACGGAAGTTTAAATAAGCATAATTCTTTTATTTCATATTTAATTTCTTTTATTTTATATTTAATTGCACTTCTAATTATCGCATTTTTATTGTTATTTTATTTAATTGCACTTTTAATTATCGTACTCTTTAATTATCGCAAGTTTACTTTATCGCACTTTTATTATTCACAATTTCATTATCGTTATTTACTTTACGCTTTAATTTAAGTCTTGTATTTATTTTTAATATTTTACATTTGGTTTTAACTGCGACTAAAGTTTTAAAATCGACAAACCGGTCATTAAACGGTAAAAACCCCCCTTTATAATAATAATATTACTTATATATATGTTTGTATTTTTATAAAAGTAAATTAATATAGCGTTGAACTTTGTTTTAAAAAAGATTCCCTGTGGAACGAACCGGACTTACTAAAAACTACACTACTGTACGATTAGGTACACTGCCTATAAGTGTTGTAGCAAGGTTTAAGTATATCCATTCTATAAATAAATAAATATCTTGTGTAAAATTGTATCGTATTTAATAGTATTTTCCTGCTAAAATTAATAACTATTTTATATACACCCCGCTGCACATCACCCACATCGCCTTATGCTCAATCTCCAACGGAAGATGACACGCTTTTCCATAAACCAACCGATAAGGAGTGGTACCAATTGGTGTTTTGTAGGCAGTTCTAAACGCCCACAAAGCTTCATCGAGCTTATTCGCCCACTCCTTCGGATTCGACCCCACAGTTTTCTCAAGAATTCCTTTAAGAGCTCGATTGGTATTCTCAACTTTTCCGCTCGTTGAGGATGATATGAAGTAGAAACTTTATGGAGAACTCCATATCGCTTCAATACCTTCTCCATTTGGGCGTTACAAAAATGAGTACCCCTATCGCTAATTAATGCTTTAGGAGTTCCAAATCGAGAAAATAAACGCTGAAGGAAAGAAATCACAACTCGTGCATCGTTTGTGGCTAAAGCTTGCGCCTCAGCCCATTTAGACACGTAGTCAATGGCAACGAGTATGTAACTATAATTATGAGATTTCGGAAATGGCCCCATAAAGTCAATTCCCCAAACGTCAAATACTTCGCATACTTGGATGCTTTGTTGAGGCATCTCATCCCATTTGGTGACTTTACCAGCCCTTTGACAAGAATCACATGATTTACAAATCAGGTGGGTATCCTTGAATATTGTCGGCCAAAAGAAGTCGGCATCATAGACCTTACGCCCCTTGATTTGGGGTCCAAAATGCCCACCGGTAGGCCCATTATGGCACTCGGTTAAAATTCGCATACACTCTTCACCGAAAACACACCGGCGGATAACCCCATCGGGACAACAACGAAAAAGATAGGGATCCTCCCAGAAATAGTACTTAAGGTCACTAAAGAATTTCTTCCTCTTTTGATGTGACCACCCCTTTTTCAAGAATTTCCCAACGAGATAATTAACAATGTCCACATACCATGGCTCGTCCACCTTGTCCATCTTCATGAGATATTCATCGGGAAAATCATCATGGATGCTCGACTCATGAAGGACTTCGAGATTTAGATTCTCGAGTCTAGACAAGTGGTCGGCCGCGAGATTTTCAGCACCCTTCTTATCCCGGATCTCGATATCGAATTCTTGCAAAAGCAAGATCCATCTAAGCAGTCGAGGTTTGGCACCCGGTTTGGCAAAAAGGTACTTTAGAGCAGAATGGTCCGTAAAGACAATAGTCTTAGATAAGACTAAGTAGGACCGGAACTTATCAAATGAAAAAACCACCGCAAGGAGCTCCTTTTCAGTGGTGGTATAGTTCAACTGTGCTCAATGCAAGGTCTTGCTTGCATAATAAATGGGTCAGAAATGTTTCTCAACCCTTTGGCCCAAAACCGAGCCCACAACAAAATCGGATGCATCACACATAAGCTCGAACGGAAGGGACCAATTCGGAGCAATTATGATAGGTGCATTGATGAGTTTCTCCTTAAGAAGTTCGAATGCCTTTTGGCACTCTTTGGAGAAGTTCCAAGGTGTGTCCTTTTCGAGGAGTTTGTTCATCGGGTTAGCGATTTTGGAAAAATCCTTTATGAACCGCCGGTAAAAATCGGCGTGCCCGAGAAAACTCCGAGCACCCTTAACATCGGTGGGAGGTGGAAGGTTCTCAATAGCCGTTACCTTTGTGGGATCCACCTCAATACCGTTCCTAGAAATCTTGTGCCAGAGAACTATGCCCCCTTGTACCATGAAATGACACTTTTCCCAGTTGAGCACAAGATTAGATTTCTCACACCTTACCAACATCCGCTCTAAATTAAGAAGGCATGAATCGAAAGTGTCACCGAAGACTGAAAAGTCATCCATGAACACCTCCATGCAATCTTCTATCATATCATGGAATATGGCCATCATGCACCTTTGAAAAGTGGCCAGAGCGTTACAAAGGCCAAAGGGCATGCGACGGTATGAGAATGTGCCATATGGGCACGTGAAAGTGGTTTTCTCTTGGTCCTCGGGCGAGATGGGAATTTAAAAATAGCCCTAAAATCCATCAAGAAAACAATAAAAGGTGTTTCCTGCCAACCTCTCTAGCATTTGATCCATGAAAGGTAACGGGAAGTGGTCTTTACGTGTGGTGTCGTTCAACTTACGATAGTCAATACAAACACGCCACCCCGTGACAGTCCGAGTGGAAATTAACTCATTTTTATCATTAGTGGTAATAGTCATACCACCTTTCTTAGGTACACAGTGTACCGGGCTAATCCACGGACTGTCAGAAATCGGGTAAATCAGACCTCCATCGAGGAGCTTAATTATCTCTTTCTTCACAACATCTTGCATGTGCGGGTTCAACCTCCTTTGACGTTGCACCACAGGTTTGGAGTTATCCTCCATTAGAATTTTGTGGGTGCAATAGGAGGGACTAATACCCTTGATGTCGTGAATTTTCCACGCAATGGCCGGTTTATGGGCCTTTAGCATGGTCACAAGTTCAGTTTTTTGACCTGTAGTAAGAGAAGAAGAAATAATTACCGGGAGCTTAGATTCCTCCTGCAAATAAGCGTATTCCAAATGATCTGGAAGTGGCTTCAATTCTAACTCGGGAGGTTCTTCAATTGAAGACTTGCTCCGGTAATCGACATCACGTTCGAGTTCTTTGAACTCCTCCTCAGTCGGCTCATAGCTGTTTTCCATCAAGGCGGTTAAAATGTCCACCTCCTCAACCTGCAACTCTTCATCAATTTCAACCAAGAAGCATTCTCCTGAACCCTGTAACTCTGGGAATTCCTGCAAAAACTCAGACTGGACATCCACAGTGTTAAGAAAATAACATGTATCATCAGTGTATGCAGGGTATTTTAAAGCATGGTCGATTGAGAATGTTGCAATCAAGTCATCTATCCTAAGGGTCAACTTTTGGCCATAAACATCGATGATACACCTAGCAGTATTCAAAAATGGCCGACCCAAAATAAGTGGTATCCTTTCATCCACTTCCATATCCAAAACCACGAAATTAGCCGGGAAAACCAACAACCCGGTCTTAACTAGCATATTCTCTATAATTCCACGAGGGAATTTAATATAGCGGTCAGCTAGCTGAATAGCCATACGCGTGGGTTTTAACTCCCCGGGGTCTAGCTGTAAATAAATAGAATAAGGCATTAAATTTATGCTAGCCCCCAAATTCGCCAACGCCATCACACAATCTAAATTACCAAGTAAACAAGGAATGGTGAAACTCCCAGGATCCTCAAGCTTCTCGGGAAGCTTGTTTGCCACTACCGCTGAGCATGCAGCATTCAACGTGACTGTAGACACGTTCTCCAGCTTCTTCCTGTTAGTTAGTAAATCCTTCAAAAACCTTGCATACTTTGGCATACCTGCAATCACATCAATAAGAGACATATTTATGTTAACTTTTTTAATCAAGTCCATGAAGTTGGACTTTTCTGCCTCTAGCTTCTCCAATCTCTGCTTCCTCGGGAATGAGAGCGGTGGTTGATACTCTTTAACTACCGGTTTAGCAGCAACACTTTCCGGTACCCTTACAACTTTCTCAATCACCTGTTCCGGCTCCTTTTCCCCCTCCGGTTCACTAACAACAACCGGTTCACTATCCTTAGCTAACGGCACTCGCAAATCATACTCATCGGGCTTCCGCGGTGGATCATATGCTAAACCACTTCAGGTGGTGATAGCATTAACGTGCCCATTCTTCGGGTTAGTATCTGTTTTGCTCGGTAATTCCCCCGGTTTCCTCTCATTACTCTGATTAGCAAGTTGACCAATTTGTTTCTCTAAATTCTGAATAGCTGCTTGTTGATTTTGAAACATTTGATCATTCTTCTCATTGTTCTGGGTCACAGTAGTAACAAGCTGAGTTTGAGACATCACAAGCTTTTCAATCATCGCTTCAAGGTTGGACTTTTCTCTTCAGCTTGGGGCTTCTGAAAATATCCGGGAGCTTGCTGTTGATAACCTCCACTAGATCCTGGCTGGAACCTCGAACCTTGATTACCTTGAGGATTATAAGGATTGTTGAAATTCCTATTAAACTGCGCACGTCCCTGAAACTGATTGTTGTTCTGTTGACTAATATAAGCGATCTCTTCTTTCTGGTTCATAGTCAAACCTGCATCACAATCTTTTCCTAAATGTAATCCCCCGCAAAACTCACAACCAACCTTAATACCATGCATATCCTTATCCAACTTCTCCAAGTGTCTACCAAATTTGTCTAACTTAGCATTAATAGACCCATAATCATCATACGCACCAGTGGTTTCGGTTCTCTTAACTGAAGCTGAACGGGATGACTCATGATCTTGATGCCATTCGTGAGTGTAGGCAGCTTGCTTTTCAATTATCTCTAACACCTCTTCTTATGTCTTATCCATTAAAGTACCACATGCTGCTTGATCAATACTCTGACGCGTTGGGATATCACAACCCTTATAGAAAATTTGGAACTTTTGTAAATCATTCAACCCGTGTTGCGGACACGAGCGTAACATATTAGAATAACGGTCCCAAGCATCAAATAATGTCTCACTGCTCTTTTGTCTGAATTGCGAAATATCTGCTTGAAGTCTAGCAGCTCGAGATGCAGGGAAAAACTTTGCTAAAAACTTATCTACCAAAACTTCCCAAGATGTAATCGCTCCCTCTGGTTGCTTATCTAACCATCTCTTAGCTTCTCCTTTAAGAGTCCAGGGAAAAATTCTTGTCTTGATCGAAGTATCGGCAACCTCATGCAGCTTGAATAAGTTGCAAACATCATTGAAAATACGAAGATGCTCGTTAGCATCCTCACTATCCTTGCCATGAAATTGGCAATCAGAAGAAATCAAACTCAGAATTGGCCCTGTGATTTGAAAAGGCTGAGTGATGTTTGGTTGAGTAATCGAATTGCGTTGGCCAGCTCGGGTGGCCTTCAACTTTTCTGCCATAGTCTGAGGACGAGGTGGTTGATCAGCCATCTCTTCAGTCTCGAAAGTATCTAATAAAATGTAAGAGTCTTATGCTTCGTGGATTTCAAGTGGTGTATCGGGCACCACAGTCTCAGCACTACTATAACAACCCTCACAATCCCGTTCTGAAATGACCAAAATGCCCTAGGAGTTTTTCATCTGTTCAATCGATTTAGGGTTGTTATCCGTTACGACCTATGAATTAAAAATTTATGCTCTCATTAAATGACCGTATTTATTATTAAAACCCTAATCTTGTAAACCCTGACACTAATACTAATTTAATAAAATAAGCTAAATGTAATATTAACTGTGACATTATATAAACTTTAAACTAATATAAACTAGTCGGGACCAAATTAAAAATTTATAAAAGTTAGGGTCTAATAATTAAATAAAATGTATTTTAAATAACATGTAACTTTAATAATAATAAGTATTATAAAATAATAATAATAATATATATGTATAAATTTAAAATGCCGGTTCATAAAAAAAATAATAAGTAATATAACAATAACAAATGTAGGGGTCGGTTTTTAGAAAAAAAAAATAGGAAACTAATGCTTGATCACTAAGCAAAACCAAACCAAATTTAATCCTAACTCTAATCCTTGAGCACCAAGTGATTCATGAATCCTAAATAAATCACAACTCATGTTAATTATCTATAAATAGGCTCAAGTTTTTCCCATAATATGCATCACCAATTAAACTCAAAAACCCTATACTTATAGATTTTTTTTAGTCGACAGATTTGGCAACATTATTGATGTTATGCGAGGTGTATATGAAATAGCTTTATTTTTACAACTAAATACTATTAAATATGGTACAATTTTACACAAGATATTTATTTATTTATAGAATGGATATACTTAAACCTTGCTACAACACTTATAGGCAGTGTACCTAATCGTACAGTAGTGTAGTTTTTAGTAAGTCCGGTTCGTTTCACAGGGAAAAATCTTTAAACAAAGCTTAACGCTATATTAGTTTTAATTTATAAAAATACAAATATATAAATAAGTAATATTATTATTATAAAGGGGGGTTTTTACCGTTTAATGACCGGTTTGTCGATTTTAAAACTTTAGTCACAGTTAAAACCTAATGTAAAATATTAAAAATAAATATAACTTAATTTAAAGCGTAAAGTAAATAACGATAATGAAATTGCGATAAATAAAATTGCGATAAAATAAACTTGCGATAATTAAAAAGTACGATAATTAAAAGTGCAATTAAATACAATGACAATAAATAAAAGTGCGATAATTAAAAGTGCAATTAAATATGAAAATAAAGGAAATTAAATATGAAATAAAAGAATTATGCTTATTTAAACTTCCGTAATCATGATGTTTGACGTGTTGATTTTAGTTTTATGCCCATGGGTTAATTGTCCTTTGTCCTGGATTATTTAATATGTCCGTCTGGTTTTTGTCCATAACAGTCCATCAGTCATAAATATAAAGTGCGAGTATCCTCGTCAAATTATCCTTATACCCGAAGTTAAATATTCCAACTAATTGGGGACTTAAACTGTAACAAGGTTTTAATACTTTGTTTAATAATTACACCAGGTTATCGACTGCGTGTAACCCAAGGTTTTAATACTTTGTTATCAATTATGCCAAGTGTCCTTGTACATAATTTCACCCCTGTTTTAATAATTCTAGTGGCTATTAATCCATTCCCGTGTCCAGTTAAATGAACGATTATTCGTACATATAAATATCCCGCCCATCGTGTCCGATCGAGTGTATATGGTTATTTATAGGAACGTCCAATTGTAAATCTTTATATTAAAATTAACAAACTATCATTTAGTTAAACAAATATAAAGCCCATTAATAGCCCATAGTCTAATTTCCACAAGTGTCGTTCTTTTGTCCAAACCCCAATTATGGTACAAAGCCCAATTATCCAATTTTAGTAATTAGCCCAACATCATGATTACTTCGATTTAAATAAGCATAATAATAACTTAGCTACGAGACATTAAATTAAAAAGGTTGAACATAACTTACAATGATTAAAAATAGCGTAGCGTTACACGGACAGAATTTCGACTTACACCCTTACAACATTCGCTAACATACCCTTATTATTAGAAATTAAAATTAAAATATAAATATATATATATATATATATATATATATATATATATACGTTTAGATAGAGAAATTAAAGGATATATAAAACGTTCAGAATGCGCGAGCTTTTATAGGCATTTTCAGAATTTGGGGCTCCGCGAGTCACGGTATTTTTGCCCTTCAAACTCCGCAAGTCCTGGAGTTTGCTTTTACAGCTCATCCCTTTTTGGATCTTCTTTGCCGACGGTTTTAATATATAAATATAATATATATATAATTTATATAATTAATTATATATTATATTATATTTATATACATAGTTAACTTGTAATTTTTAGTCCGTTGCGTCGAGCGTTGAGAGTTGACTCTGGTCCCGGTTCCGGATTTTCGAACGTCCTTGCGTACAATTTAATATCTTGTACTTTGCGTTTTAAATCTTGTACTCTTGTAATTCTGAGACATTTCTTATCAATAATTGGAACCTCTTTGATTGTATTTTGTACTTTTGAGCTTTTTGGTCGTTTGCGTCTTCAATTCGTCGAATCTGTCTTTTGTCTTCACCTTTTATTATTTAAATGAATATCACTTGTAAATAGGACAATTGCAACTAAAAGCTTGTCTTTCTTGAGGGATAATGCTATGAAATATATGTTCGTTTTTAGCATTATCAAATATTCCCACACTTGAGCGTTGCTTGTCCTCAAGCAATATAGTCTTGAAATACTAGAATCACTTCTTTATTCTTCACACTTTGTACATCAGTGATTTCTATACGGCGGTATAAACAATGGTAGTAACGATGTGGTTTACAGTCCCACATGACTATAAAAATTTAGATCCATTAAGGAAATTGGATCTTTATGAAAACATTTGATCTTTTTGAAAATTCAATCTAGTTTTTTACCCTAGATAAGTTTTCCGGAATAACCCTTCACCGGTGTTTGCAAAATATTTTTGTGGGTTTGGTGGGTTTCAGATTTGAAAATTTTAGCTCAAAACTTGTGGTTTTGTGTCACCCATTTGCTAACCTTGTATTAGGAAAGCAACACATCCAGTATACTTGCCCCGTATATTACCTTTCGGTAAACTACCGTCCGGTTGTAAAGGAAAGCGTTGAACAAGCAACTGTTAAGGCAATGTCCCCTGACATACTTTTAATTATGGTCTATAACGTGTCGGACGCAATTACTATCCTTTGTAGGAGCAATAGTAAAGCTCACCCTTATAATTTTCTAGTCTGGCACAAGGTCCTATCTTTGACCACGCTATGCAACCACCGTTCTTACGATTGACACCTGATTTGGTTCAGGTGACCTAATGAATTCCAGGTGAATTCCTAGGATTTTACGTTCAATGGTAATGAACGCATTGAAAATAGGTTTTTAGAAAACAAATCGGTTTGAAATTTTGATCAAAATATTTTCTCGTTCAAGCTCGAGTTTAGATATCATTGAATTCCATGAGTTTGTAATTCTCAATCTTTAAGGTCAATCTCTAGGATTGAGTAATATTAGTCTTAAAAGCTGATTTTTGATCTTTAAGGAGATTATCCTTTCTGGGGATCTGATTCATTAGTCTTATCAAGCTAATTTGCATGGCGTCCTCCCCATTTTACAAGACAGATCCTCTCATGGTTAGGATAAGTCTGACCACTTGGCGACCCTGTTTTATGCCGAGGTCCGTGGATTTCCTGCTGATTTTATTGATGACTTTTCTAGATTTTTCGTCAACCTACAGCTGGTCTGGACGACAACTTCATGACCTAAATCAAGAAGCGCGTTTCTCTTTCGAAAGACTTTACTTCCTTTTAATGATGGAATTAATTCATTGTGTAGATCCATCTCTTCTTTTCTTTCATCGGGTAAAACAGTTAATTATCGTCCAAAGCAAAAGTATTTTCAGTTATTTGTACAAAAATATGTGATATATGTTTTGAATAACTTGGTAAAAATTTTCCCACACTTGGCTTTTATTTTCCTTTTTATTGTCCTCTATTCCATTTTAAATGAATTTTAACATTTTGGTTTGTTTCTCAATTTATGTCCTTTCCAAGGTAACAATAATTTCGGTGTTAACACCTAGTTTTATCGTTCATAAATATGTATAAACATGATTTTGAGTTCATTTAATTGAAAATTTTGAAAATTTTTACTAGAATTGGGTAGTCAGTATATAAGACTAGGGTTGTTCTTTATTATCAGAGAGCACTAGATTCTAATACAACTACTGTGTTACTAGTATTTTTAATGGTAACCAAGTGTTTAAGTCAAAAAAATTTTAAAATCCGAAAGAATTTAACCCCTTCCCACACTTAAGATCTTGCAATGCCCTCATTTGCAAGAAATCTGTAACAATTTAAATTATTGAGGGTGATTAGCGTAGAAAAATGATTAAATTTTACCAAAGTTTCCAACATATTGTTGTTTTTTTGAATGATAAATGGTGCACATCATTTGTTCATTCCGTCTTGTTGTTATTTCACATATATTTTGCATCTTGTCGTCAAAATTGGTTGCTTTTGCTGAACTTAATGACAGTCTTTGAAAATGCGTTGTTTTATCCTGTTGTGTACATAAGATAAACTGCAAACATATATACATATTTTTGAAGTTTGGTATATTACCCCACATTCAAAAATTATTAAAATCTAATAATAAAAGTTAGAAAATTATAAAAACTATTACAATATCAACATAAGTGTTAAATGTAGTAACATTACAAAAATAAAATAAATAAAACTAAATAAACTAGGGTTGATACTGATACCAGTAGGGGTTCCATGCATAACCGTATGTGTTATAAAATGCTTCAGCTGGGTTATAAGTAGGATACGGTGGTTGGATCTCTATAGACCAGGGAGGAAATATGGGCTTTGGAGTAGGAATATAGTTTCTACCTACATGTTGGCAATTGAAATGTCCCGTTCTTATTGATTAAAAACGTTCCATATTAATTGATTTCGTTGCGAGGTTTTGACCTCTATATGAGACGTTTTTCAAAGACTGCATTCATTTTAAAACAAACCATAACCTTTATTTCATCAATAAAGGTTTAAAAAGCTTTACGTAGATTATCAAATAATGATAATCTAAAATATCCTGTTTACACACGACCATTACATAATGGTTTACAATACAAATATGTTACAACAAAATAAGTTTCTTGAATGCAGTTTTTACACAATATCATACAAGCATGGACTCCAAATCTCGTCCTTATTTAAGTATGCGACAGCGGAAGCTCTTAATAATCACCTGAGAATAAACATGCTTAAAACGTCAACAAAAATGTTGGTGAGTTATAGGTTTAACCTATATATATCAAATCATAATAATAGACCACAAGATTTCATATTTCAATACACATCCCATACATAGAGATAAAAATTATTCATATGGTGAACACCTGGTAACCGACATTAACAAGATGCATATATAAGAATATCCCCATCATTCCGGGACACCCTTCGGATATGATATAAATTTCGAAGTACTAAAGCATCCGGTACTTTGGATGGGGTTTGTTAGGCCCAATAGATCTATCTTTAGGATTCGCGTCAATTAAGGTGTCTGTTCCCTAATTCTTAGATTACCAGACTTAATAAAAAGGGGCATATTCGATTTCGATAATTCAACCATAGAATGTAGTTTCACGTACTTGTGTCTATTTTGTAAATCATTTATAAAACCTGCATGTATTCTCATCCCAAAATATTAGATTTTAAAAGTGAGACTATAACTCACTTTCACAGATTTTTACTTCGTCGGGAAGTAAGACTTGGCCACTTGTTGATTCACGAACCTATAACAATATATACATATATATCAAAATATATTTACAACACTTTTAATATATTTTGATGTTTTAAGTTTATTAAGTCAGCTGTCCTCGTTAGTAACCTACAACTAGTTGTCCACAGTTAGATGTACAGAAATAAATCGATAAATATTATCTTGAATCAATCCACGACCCAGTGTATACGTATCTCAGTATTGATCACAACTCAAACTATATATATTTTGGAATCAACCTCAACCCTGTATAGCTAACTCCAACATTCACATATAGAGTGTCTATGGTTGTTCCGAAATATATATAGATGTGTCGACATGATAGGTCGAAACATTGTATACGTGTCTATGGTATCTCAAGATTACATAATATACAATACAAGTTGATTAAGTTATGGTTGGAATAGATTTGTTACCAATTTTCACGTAGCTAAAATGAGAAAAATTATCCAATCTTGTTTTACCCATAACTTCTTCATTTTAAATCCGTTTTGAGTGAATCAAATTGCTATGGTTTCATATTGAACTCTATTTTAAGAATCTAAACAGAAAAAGTATAGGTTTATAGTCGAAAAAATAAGTTACAAGTCGTTTTTGTAAAGGTAGTCATTTCAGTCGAAAGAACGACATCTAGATGACCATTTTAGAAAACATACTTCCACTTTGAGTTTAACCATAATTTTTGGATATAGTTTCATGTTCATAATAAAAATTATTTTCTCAGAATAACAACTTTTAAATCAAAGTTTATCATAGTTTTTAATTAACTAACCCAAAACAGCCCGCGGTGTTACTACGACGGCGTAAATCCGGTTTTACGGTATTTTTCGTGTTTCCAGGTTTTAAATCATTAAGTTAGCATATAATATAGATATAGAACATGTGTTTAGTTGATTTTAAAAGTCAAGTTAGAAGGATTAACTTTTGTTTGCGAACAAGTTTAGAATTAACTAAACTATGTTCTAGTGATTACAAGTTTAAACCTTCGAATAAGATAGCTTTATATGTATGAATCGAATGATGTTATGAACATCATTACTACCTTAAGTTCCTTGGATAAACCTACTGGAAAAGAGAAAAATGGATCTAGCTTCAACGGATCCTTGGATGGCTCGAAGTTCTTGAAGCAGAATCATGACACGAAAACAAGTTCAAGTAAGATCATCACTTGAAATAAGATTGTTATAGTTATAGAAATTGAACCAAAGTTTGAATATGATTATTACCTTGTATTAGAATGATAACCTACTGTAAGAAACAAAGATTTCTTGAGGTTGGATGATCACCTTACAAGATTGGAAGTGAGCTAGCAAACTTGAAAGTATTCTTGATTTTATGTAACTAGAACTTGTAGAATATATGAAGAACACTTAGAACTTGAAGATAGAACTTGAGAGAGATCAATTAGATGAAGAAAATTGAAGAATGAAAGTGTTTGTAGGTGTTTTTGGTCGTTGGTGTATGGATTAGATATAAAGGATATGTAATTTTGTTTTCATGTAAATAAGTCATGAATGATTACTCATATTTTTGTAATCTTATGAGATATTTCATGCTAGTTGCCAAATGATGGTTCCCACATGTGTTAGGTGACTCACATGGGCTGCTAAGAGCTGATCATTGGAGTGTATATACCAATAGTACATACATCTAAAAGCTGTGTATTGTACGAGTACGAATACGGGTGCATACGAGTAGAATTGTTGATGAAACTGAACGAGGATGTAATTGTAAGCATTTTTGTTAAGTAGAAGTATTTTGATAAGTGTATTGAAGTCTTTCAAAAGTGTATAAATACATATTAAAACACTACATGTATATACATTTTAACTGAGTCGTTAAGTCATCGTTAGTCGTTACATGTAAGTGTTGTTTTGAAACCTTTAGGTTAACGATCTTGTTAAATGTTGTTAACCCAATGTTTATAATATCAAATGAGATTTTAAATAATATATTATCATGATATTATCATGTATGAATATCTCTTAATATGATATATATACATTAAATGTCTTTACAACGATAATCGTTACATATATGTCTCGTTTAAAAATCATTAAGTTAGTAGTCTTGTTTTTACATATGTAGTTCATTGTTAATATACTAAATGATATGTTTACTTATCATAGTATCATTTTAACTATATATATATCCATATATATGTCATCATATAGTTTTTACAAGTTTTAACGTTCGTGAACCACCGGTCAACTTGGGTGGTCAATTGTCTATATGAAACATATTTCAATTAATCAAGTCTTAATAAGTTTGATTGCTTAACATGTTGGAAACATTTAATCATGTAAATATCAATCTCAATTAATATATATAAACATGGAAAAGTTCGGGTCACTACAGTACCTACCCGTTAAATGAATTTCGTCCCGAAATTTTAAGCTGTTGAAGGTGTTGACGAATCTTCTAGAAATAGATGCGGGTATTTCTTCTTCATCTGATCTTCACGCTCCCAGGTGAACTCAGGTCCTCTACGAGCATTCCATCGAACCTTAACAATTGGTATCTTGTTTTGCTTAAGTCTTTTAACCTCACGATCCATTATTTCGACGGGTTCTTCGATGAATTGGAGTTTTTCGTTGATTTGGATTTCATCTAACGGAATAGTGAGATCTTCTTTAGCAAAACATTTCTTCAAATTTGAGACGTGGAAAGTGTTATGTACAGCCGCGAGTTGTTGAGGTAACTCAAGTCGGTAAGCTACTGGTCCGACACGATCAATAATCTTGAATGGTCCAATATACCTTGGATTTAATTTCCCTCGTTTACCAAATCGAACAACGCCTTTCCAAGGTGCAACTTTAAGCATGACCATCTCTCCAATTTTAAATTCTATATCTTTTCTTTTAATGTCAGCGTAGCTCTTTTGTCGACTATGGGCGGTTTTCAACCGTTGTTGAATTTGGATGATCTTCTCGGTAGTTTCTTGTATAATCTCCGGACCCGTAATCTGTCTATCCCCCACTTCACTCCAACAAATCGGAGACCTGCACTTTCTACCATAAAGTGCTTCAAACGGCGCCATCTCAATGCTTGAATGGTAGCTGTTGTTGTATGAAAATTCTGCTAATGGTAGATGTCGATCCCAACTGTTTCCGAAATCAATAACACATGCTCGTAGCATGTCTTCAAGCGTTTGTATCGTCCTTTCGCTCTGCCCATCAGTTTGTGGATGATAGGCAGTACTCATGTCTAGACGAGTTCCTAATGCTTGCTGTAATGTCTGCCAGAATCTTGAAATAAATCTGCCATCCCTATCAGAGATAATAGAGATTGGTATTCCATGTCTGGAGACGACTTCCTTCAAATACAGTCGTGCTAACTTCTCCATCTTGTCATCTTCTCTTATTGGCAGGAAATGTGCTGATTTGGTGAGACGATCAACTATTACCCAAATAGTATCAAAACCACTTGCAGTCCTTGGCAATTTAGTGATGAAATCCATGGTAATGTTTTCCCATTTCCATTCCGGGATTTCGGGTTGTTGAAGTAGACTTGATGGTTTCTGATGCTCAGCTTTGACCTTAGAACACGTCAAACATTCTCCTACGTATTTAGCAACATCGGCTTTCATACCCGGCCACCAAAAATATTTCCTGAGATCCTTGTACATCTTCCCCGTTCCAGGATGTATTGAGTATCTGGTTTTATGAGCTTCTCTAAGTACCATTTCTCTCATATCTCCAAATTTTGGTACCCAAATCCTTTTAGCCCTATACCGGGTTCCGTCTTCCTGAATATTAAGATGTTTCTCCGATCCTTTGGGTATTTCATCCTTTAAATTTCCCTCTTTTAAAACTCCTTGTTGCGCCTCCTTTATTTGAGTAGTAAGGTTATTATGAATCATTATATTCATAGATTTTACTCGAATGGGTTCTCTGTCCTTCCTGCTCAAGGCATCGGCTACCACATTTGCCTTCCCCGGGTGGTAACGAATCTCAAAGTCGTAATCATTCAATAATTCAATCCACCTACGCTGCCTCATATTCAGTTGTTTCTGATTAAATATGTGTTGAAGACTTTTGTGGTCAGTATATATAATACTTTTGACCCCATATAAGTAGTGCCTCCAAGTCTTTAATGCAAAAACAACCGCGCCTAATTCCAAATCATGCGTCGTATAATTTTGTTCGTGAATCTTCAATTGTCTAGACGCATAAGCAATCACCTTCGTTCATTGCATTAATACACAACTGAGACCTTGCTTTGATGCGTCACAATAAATCACAAAATCATCATTCCCTTTAGGCAATGACAATATAGGTGCCGTAGTTAGCTTTTTCTTCAATAACTGAAGCGCTTTCTCTTGTTCATCATTCCATTCAAATTTCTTCCCTTTATGCGTTAATGCAGTCAAGGGTTTTGCTATTCTGGAAAAGTCTTGGATGAACCTTCTGTAGTAACCAGCTAGTCCTAAAAACTGGCGTATGTGTTTCAGAGTTTTCGGGGTTTCCCACTTTTCAACAGTTTCTATCTTTGCCGGATCCACCTTAATACCTTCTTTGTTCACTATGTGACCGAGGAATTGAACTTCTTCCAACCAAAATGCACACTTTGAAAACTTAGCGTACAATTCTTCCTTCCTCAATACTTCTAACACCTTTCTCAAATGTTCACCGTGTTCTTGGTCATTCTTTGAGTAAATAAGTATGTCATCAATGAAAACAATGACAAACTTGTCAAGGTATGGTCCACACACTCGGTTCATAAGGTCCATGAACACAGCTGGTGCATTAGTTAAA
Source organism: Rutidosis leptorrhynchoides (assembly GCF_046630445.1). Classification (NCBI taxonomy): domain Eukaryota; kingdom Viridiplantae; phylum Streptophyta; class Magnoliopsida; order Asterales; family Asteraceae; genus Rutidosis; species Rutidosis leptorrhynchoides. The sequence goes on from NC_092338.1 coordinate 370,050,378, forward strand.
CCAAACGGCATGACCATAAACTCGTAATGACCGTAACGTGTTCTGAAAGCAGTCTTTGGAATATCATCTTCTTTCACCCGCATTTGATGATACCCGGAACGTAAGTCAATCTTTGAATAAACAGACGAGCCTTGTAGTTGATCAAATAAGTCGTCAATTCTCGGTAGTGGGTAGCGGTTCTTGATGGTAAGTTTGTTCAACTCTCTGTAGTCGATACACAACCTGAATGTACCATCTTTCTTCTTGACAAACAAAACAGGAGCTCCCCACGGTGATGTGCTTGGTCGAATGAAACCACGCTCTAAAAGTTCTTGTAATTGGCTTTGCAGTTCTTTCATCTCGCTGGGTACGAGTCTGTAAGGAGCACGAGCTATTGGTGCAGCTCCTGGTACAAGATATATTTGAAATTCAATGGATCGCTGTGGGGGTAATCCCGGTAATTCTTTCGGAAATACATCGGGAAATTCTTTTGCAATGGGAACATCATTGATGCTCTTTTCTTCAGTTTGTACTTTCTCGACGTGTGCTAGAACAGCATAGCAACCTTTTCTTATTAGTTTTTGTGCCTTCAAATTACTAATAAGATGTAGCTTCGTGTTGCCCTTTTCTCCGTACACCATTAAGGGTTTTCCTTTTTCTCGTATAATGCGAATTGCATTTTTGTAACAAACGATCTCTGCTTTCACTTCTTTCAACCAGTCCATACCGATTATCACATCAAAACTCCCTAACTCTACTGGTATCAAATCAATCTTAAATGTTTCGCTAACCAGTTTAATTTCTCGATTCCGACATATATTATCTGCTGAAATTAATTTACCATTTGCTAATTCGAGTAAAAATTTACTATCCAAAGGCGTCAATGGACAACTTAATTTAGCACAAAAATCTCTACTCATATAGCTTCTATCCGCACCCGAATCAAATAATACGTAAGCAGATTTATTGTCAATAAGAAACGTACCCGTAACAAGCTCCGGGTCTTCCTGTGCCTCTGCCGCATTAATATTGAAAACTCTTCCGCGACCTTGTCCATTCGTGTTCTCCTGGTTCGGGCAATTTCTAATAATGTGGCCCGGTTTTCCACATTTATAACAAACTACATTGGCATTACTTGCTCCGACACTACTTGCTCCGCCATTACTCGTTCCGACACCATTTGTTCCTTTCGTTCTATTTACCCCTGGTCCGTAGACCTCACACTTCGCCGCGCTATGACCATTTCTTTTACATTTGTTGCAAAATTTGGTGCAGAACCCCGAGTGATACTTTTCACACCTTTGGCATAGCTGCTTCTGATTGTTGTTGTTGTTGCGGTTATTATTGTTGTTGGGATGATTGTTGTAGTTGCTGTTGTTGTTGTTGTTGTTGTTGTTGTTGGGTCGTTTGTTGTAGTTGCGATTGATGTTGCGATTGTTGGGATAATTGTTGCGATTATTGTTGTAATTGTTGTTGTTGTTGTTGTTGTATTGGTGATTCTTATCACCGTTTTCCTCCCACTTTCTTTTGACTTGCTTCACATTGGCCTCTTCAGCAGTCTGTTCTTTAATTCTTTCTTCAATCTGGTTCACTAGTTTGTGAGCCATTCTACATGCCTGTTGTATGGAGGCGGGCTCGTGTGAACTTATATCTTCTTGGATTCTTTCCGGTAATCCTTTCACAAATGCGTCGATCTTCTCTTCCTCATCTTCGAATGCTCCCGGACACAATAGGCACAATTCTGTGAATCGTCTTTCGTACGTGGTAATATCAAATCCTTGGGTTCGTAACCCTCTAAGTTCTGTCTTGAGCTTATTGACCTCGGTTCTGGGACGGTACTTCTAGTTCATCAAGTGCTTGAATGCCGACCACGGTAGTGCGTACGCATCGTCTTGTCCCACTTGCTCTAGATAGGTATTCCACCATGTTAACGCAGAACCTGTGAAGGTATGCGTAGCGTACTTCACTTTATCCTCTTCAGTACACTTACTTATGGCAAACACCGATTCGACCTTCTCGGTCCACCGTTTCAATCCGATCGGTCCTTCGGTTCCATCAAATTCCAAAGGTTTGCAGGCAGTGAATTCTTTGTAGGTGCATCCTACACGATTTCCTGTACTGCTAGATCCAAGGTTATTGTTGGTATGTAGCGCAGCCTGTACTGCGGCTATGTTTGAAGCTAGAAAAGTACGGAATTCCTCTTCATTCATATTCATGGTGTGTCGAGTAGTCGGTGCCATTTCCTTCAAAATAGTCAAATGGAACAAGTTAATCATACAGAATATTAAGAGTAGTTAATAGTATTTCGTAGCATAATATGAACTCATTTATAAAAGCTTTTTCTTCATATTAGCATTTTATAAGTTTAAATTCGGGTAGTACCTACCCGTTAAGTTCATACTTAGTAGCTAATATACAATTCAACTACTACAATTCTATATGAAAAACTGATTATAATAATATTTCGCATTCAAACTTTTACACAATATTTTACAAACTTACAATACTGCTTATTTTACATATAGCATGAAATATAGCACACAATAAATTTGATACAAGATGGTTGTGAAGATAATTCTAGCTAGTACACAAGTCGTTCAGCAAAGGCAATAAAGACACGTAATTCATACGTCCAGAAACAAGTCATGCATTCTGGTTTTACTAGGATTACTTCCCATCCTTGGTCTTGTGGAACATAACCGTTATGACCGTTGATAAGACAGCGTGTTGTAACGTCGTCAAAGAGACGAGGGTTACGTAATGTCCAACAGTCCCGTAACAACCTAAAAACCTCATTTCTTACCCCAATTACCGACTCCGTCACTTGTGGGAACGTTTTTTTTTAATAGTTGTAGCCCGATGTTCTTGTTCTCACTTCGGTGAGAAGCGAACATTACTAACCCGTAAGCATAACATGCTTCTTTATGTTGCATGTTAGCCGCTTTTTCTAAATCACGAAGTCCTATATTCGGATATATTGAGTCAAAATAATTTCTTAACCAATTGCGTAAAATAGCATTTGGGTTCCCCGCAATATATGCATCAAAGTAAACACATCGTAACTTATGGATTTCCCAATGTGATATCCCCCATCTTTCGAACGAAAGTCTTTTATAAACCAAGGCATTCTTGGAACGTTCTTCGAATGTCTTACAAACTGATCTCGCCTTAAATAGTTGTGCCGAAGAATTCTGACCGACTCTAGACAAGATTTCATCAATCATGTCTCCGGGTAGGTCTCTTAAAATATTGTGTTGTCTATCCATTTTGTGTTTTTATACTGTAAAATAGACAAGAGTTAGATTCATAAAAAAAATACTTATTAATACAAGCAATTTTTACATATATCATAAAGCATAAGCACACTATATTACACCACACGAATACAACTATCTTATTCCGACTCGCTCGTTTCTTCTTGTTCGGTTTTGGTTCGTTTTGCCAAGTTTCTAGGGATATATGATGTTCCCCTAATACGAGCCATCGTTGTCCACATTGGTTTAGAAAAACCTGGTGGTTTAGAGGTTCCCGGGTCATTGTTACAACTTAAGGACTTCGGGGGTTGACGATACATATAAAGTTCATCGGGGTTGGAATTAGATTTCTCTATTTTTATGCCCTTTCCCTTATTATTTTCTTTTTTCTTTTTAAATTCAGTTGGGGTAATTTCTATAACATCATCGGAATTCTCTTCGGAATCCGATTCATCGGAGAATTGGTAATCCTCCCAATATTTTGCTTCCTTGGCGGAAACACCATTGACCATAATTAACCTTGGTCGGTTGGTTGAGGATTCTCTTTTACTTAACAGTTTTATTATTTCCCCCACAGGTTCTATTTCTTCTTCCGGTTCCGATTCTTCTTCCGGTTCCGACTCTTCTTCCGGTTCCTCTTCGGGAACTTGTGAATCAGTCCACGAATCATTCCAATTTACATTTGACTCTTCATTATTATTAGGTGAGTCAATGGGACTTGTTCTAGAGGTAGACATCTATCACATAATATCAAACACGTTAAGAGATTAATATATCACATAATATTCATATGTTAAAAATATATAGTTTCCAACAAAAATGTTAAGCAATCATTTTTAAAGAAAACACGGTCGAAGTCCAGACTCACTAATGCATCCTAACAAACTCGATAAGACACACTAATGCAAATTTTCTGGTTCTCTAAGACCAACGCTCGGATACCAACTGAAATGTCCCGTTCTTATTGATTAAAAACGTTCCATATTAATTGATTTCGTTGCGAGGTTTTGACCTCTATATGAGACGTTTTTCAAAGACTGCATTCATTTTAAAACAAACCATAACCTTTATTTCATCAATAAAGGTTTAAAAAGCTTTACGTAGATTATCAAATAATGATAATCTAAAATATCCTGTTTACACACGACCATTACATAATGGTTTACAATACAAATATGTTACAACAAAATAAGTTTCTTGAATGCAGTTTTTACACAATATCATACAAGCATGGACTCCAAATCTCGTCCTTATTTAAGTATGCGACAGCGGAAGCTCTTAATAATCACCTGAGAATAAACATGCTTAAAACGTCAACAAAAATGTTGGTGAGTTATAGGTTTAACCTATATATATCAAATCATAATAATAGACCACAAGATTTCATATTTCAATACACATCCCATACATAGAGATAAAAATTATTCATATGGTGAACACCTGGTAACCGACATTAACAAGATGCATATATAAGAATATCCCCATCATTCCGGGACACCCTTCGGATATGATATAAATTTCGAAGTACTAAAGCATTCGGTACTTTGGATGGGGTTTGTTAGGCCCAATAGATCTATCTTTAGGATTCGCGTCAATTAGGGTGTCTGTTCCTTAATTCTTAGATTACCAGACTTAATAAAAAGGGGCATATTCGATTTCGATAATTCAACCATAGAATGTAGTTTCACGTACTTGTGTCTATTTTGTAAATCATTTATAAAACCTGCATGTATTCTCATCCCAAAATATTAGATTTTAAAAGTGGGACTATAACTCACTTTCACAGATTTTTACTTCGTCGGGAAGTAAGACTTGGCCACTTGTTGATTCACGAACCTATAACAATATATACATATATATCAAAATATATTTACAACACTTTTAATATATTTTGATGTTTTAAGTTTATTAAGTCAGCTGTCCTCGTTAGTAACCTACAACTAGTTGTCCACAGTTAGATGTACAGAAATAAATCGATAAATATTATCTTGAATCAATCCACGACCCAGTGTATACGTATCTCAGTATTGATCACAACTCAAACTATATATATTTTGGAATCAACCTCAACCCTGTATAGCTAACTCCAACATTCACATATAGAGTGTCTATGGTTGTTCCGAAATATATATAGATGTGTCGACATGATAGGTAGAAACATTGTATACGTGTCTATGGTATCTCAAGATTACATAATATACAATACAAGTTGATTAAGTTATGGTTGGAATAGATTTGTTACCAATTTTCACGTAGCTAAAATGAGAAAAATTATCCAATCTTGTTTTACCCATAACTTCTTCATTTTAAATCCGTTTTGAGTGAATCAAATTGCTATGGTTTCATATTGAACTCTATTTTATGAATCTAAACAGAAAAAGTATAGGTTTATAGTCGGAAAAATAAGTTACAAGTCATTTTTGTAAAGGTAGTCATTTCAGTCGAAAGAACGACGTCTAGATGACCATTTTAGAATACATACTTCCACTTTGAGTTTAACCATAATTTTTGGATATAGTTTCATGTTCATAATAAAAATCATTTTCTCAGAATAACAACTTTTAAATCAAAGTTTATCATAGTTTTTAATTAACTAACCCAAAACAGCCCGCGGTGTTACTACGACGGCGTAAATCCGGTTTTACGGTGTTTTTCGTGTTTCCAGGTTTTAAATCATTAAGTTAGCATATCATATAGATATAGAACATGTGTTTAGTTGATTTTAAAAGTCAAGTTAGAAGGATTAACTTTTGTTTGCGAACAAGTTTAGAATTAACTAAACTATGTTCTAGTGATTACAAGTTTAAACCTTCGAATAAGATAGCTTTATATGTATGAATCGAATGATGTTATGAACATAATTACTACCTTAAGTTCCTTGGATAAACCTACTGGAAAATATAAAAATGGATCTAGCTTCAACGGATCCTTGGATGGCTCGAAGTTCTTGAAGCAGAATCATGACACGAAAACAAGTTCAAGTAAGATCATCACTTGAAATAAGATTGTTATAGTTATAGAAATTGAACCAAAGTTTGAATATGATTATTACCTTGTATTAGAATGATAACCTACTGTAAGAAACAAAGATTTCTTGAGGTTGGATGATCACCTTACAAGATTGGAAGTGAGCTAGCAAACTTGAAAGTATTCTTGATTTTATGTAACTAGAACTTGTAGAATATATGAAGAACACTTAGAACTTGAAGATAGAACTTGAGAGAGATCAATTAGATGAAGAAAATTGAAGAATGAAAGTGTTTGTAGGTGTTTTTGGTCGTTGGTGTATGGATTAGATATAAAGGATATGTAATTTTGTTTTCATGTAAATAAGTCATGAATGATTACTCATATTTTTGTAATCTTATGAGATATTTCATGCTAGTTGCCAAATGATGGTTCCCACATGTGTTAGGTGACTCACATGGGCTGCTAAGAGCTGATCATTGGAGTGTATATACCAATAGTACATACATCTAAAAGCTGTGTATTGTACGAGTACGAATACAGGTGCATACGAGTAGAATTGTTGATGAAACTGAACGAGGATGTAATTGTAAGCATTTTTATTAAGTAGAAGTATTTTGATAAGTGTATTGAAGTCTTACAAAAGTGTATAAATACATATTAAAACACTACATGTATATACATTTTAACTGAGTCGTTAAGTCATCGTTAGTCGTTACATGTAAGTGTTGTTTTGAAACCTTTAGGTTAACGATCTTGTTAAATGTTGTTAACCCAATGTTTATAATATCAAATGAGATTTTAAATTATTATATTATCATGATATTATCATGTATGAATATCTCTTAATATGATATATATACATTAAATGTCTTTACAACGATAATCGTTACATATATGTCTCGTTTAAAAATCATTAAGTTAGTAGTCTTGTTTTTACATATGTAGTTCATTGTTAATATACTAAATGATATGTTTACTTATCATAGTATCATTTTAACTATATATATATCCATATATATGTCATCATATAGTTTTTACAAGTTTTAACGTTCGTGAATCACCGGTCAACTTGGGTGGTCAATTGTCTATATGAAACATATTTCAATTAATCAAGTCTTAATAAGTTTGATTGCTTAACATGTTGGAAACATTTAATCATGTAAATATCAATCTCAATTAATATATATAAACATGGAAAAGTTCGGGTCACTACAGCAATGAGCTATGATATGGTTTTGATGAACTTGCCAATCTTCAAATGCTCGATGTCTAGCATTTTCATACTCTTGTGAAGCTATAAACCTTTGCATTTCTGTCATTTCATTTCCCCTCCCACATTACCTGGCTGTCGATTTCTTTCAACCTGTGGATGTCTTCCATTATATTATACTGCGGCGTTATTTCGCCTCTTCAAAACCTTAGCACCATGATATACCTTTAAACCAATTGTATCGTGGGGTTCTGGTTCTTCGATTAATAATCCCCCTCGACTTATATCCACATCGAGATACTCAACAATTAATGTAATAAATATACCACCTCCTATTATACTGTGCAGTCTCATCCCCCTAACCATAGCCGATAAATAATAACCCACACAATAAGGTATACTTACAGCGCTTTGTGGGTCTCGAATACACATGTGGTAAAATAAATCTTGCTCATTTACCTTTTCCTTATTTTTACCTCGCTGTGTAATCGAGTTCGCTAGAAACCTATGGATTACTCTTAATTCAGCTCTATCAATATCAAGATAAGAGTAATTTCCCCTTTAAATCGGTGATGGCTAGTCATTTGACTCCATACACCATGCGTATCAAAATTTTCATCAATCTTCCTACCATTTAATATCAACCCTTGACAATCGGCAGATGCTAGCTCCTCAGGCGTATATATATGTAAGGCCTGAGCCATGTCTAGTAGAGACATGTGGCGCATCGAACCTCCTAACAAAAATCTAATAAAAGTTCGATCGGTTAAACTAGCTACCCGATCATTTATTTCTATACTACACAATAATTCTTCACACCATACTTTATATACAGGTCTACGCATGTTGAATAATCGTACCCAATCGTTAAAAGTAGAATTACCATACCTCTGTGTAAGTAATTCTCTAATTGGCTCGGCCAATTGCACTACCTCGAATGGTTCCCATTCTATTACCCTTGGTACTTCAACAGCTTTAGAATGAAGAGTGTGCAAGCCCCTTTGGTATTTTGGATAATCTATCCAACGTCTGTCTAATCTCAAGTTCGGGTGCAAATCTTCCACGTGCATATCTGAAAATGTCATAACTGGATGAAGTATATCTTGTTTGTAATAGTTATCAACATCCTGTTGTTCCGCATTCTCAGGAGGAGCAATGCGAGCTTGGGATGAAGATTCACCCCTTTCAGTCTGAAAAACACATCAAACACAATTTTGTGCATCCAAATATGCATTAGTGTCAGCAAAATCATCAATCAAAATAATTACAATGACATGTTCAATTTATATCAAACTTATGCTCATTTTCATATTTTTATCAAATCTACATTTTTTCAAATAAGCATATACGAAAATGTTCGCCAAGTTCATAAGCATTCAACTCAAATAACATGTCAAAATAATCATTATTAGCAATTAAACAAGTTTCAAATGACATTATCTCTCAAAAATCAAGTTCATGAATTTTAGACTTGAAAAAGTCCACTTTAATTCTCAAAAATCATGTTTAGGCTCAAAGTTTGGATCATTTAATTACCTAAACATGTTACACTACTTAATTTAGCAATAATTCATGACAAAAATCGGCCATAGCCTGTTTATATCAAAAAGCCCCAAATTGCTCAAGAACACAAACCCTAGATTACTCAAAATTTGAAGTTTAAGGCTTCTAATAATGTTAAATAGCATCAATCTAGGTTATACAAGCATAATACATAAGCAATTTAAGCATAATTACACTAAAAAGCATCAAAATCGAATTGGGTATAAATTTGTTCAAGAACACTAATTTTCGGATTAAATGGTGTTTAGGTGTAGAAATTTACCGTTTTCCTTGAGTAATTCCTTGATAGCATCCTTCTCAACATGATTTTATGAAAGATTTGATGAAAAATGGTGAAAAATTTGATTTTGTGTGTGTTTTTCGTGTTTGTTTTCGCAGTTTTGTGGGGTGTTTGTGTGGATACTGATCTGTTCGGCCGTTTTTATTTTTTTCTGGATTTTGCAAACTCCGCGAGTCACGGTGTTTACCCATTACAAACTCCGCGAGTCGCGGTGTTTGAATTTTTTTTTAATATAAAAACCTTAACTTATAAAATAATTAATTAATTAATTCTAAAATTTTGTTTCCCTTGTTATTTAGGACGAGGTCGTTTCGGAACGATGTCCTAGTCCGTCCCTCGACAAAATTTTAAAATTTGTCAATTTAAAGCGCGGTTTTAAAAGCAAAGATTTATGGGTTTTTTTAATGTTTTTGGCATACTTTAATTCAATAAGATTAAAAATAATGATATTAAAAGTTCTCGTCCCTCCCTCGGGTAAAGCAATTTCGGTTCAAAGACCTAGTCTTCAACTGACGACGGATTTTAAAAATCATATTTTTAACTTAGCGAAATAAAGTAAATTTTTGTTTTTAAATTCACACCAAACTTAAATTTAAAATGCATAAAATTAGAAATTCACACCAAACTTAAATTATATTTTTTTTATACATACAAACTATTATTAAAAAATTAATTTTTCAAATATTTACAATTTTAAATATATTGATTTAAAAAGTTTACAATATCAATTTAAGATTTATATATTAATTTTAAAAACATGGTAAAAATAAAATTAAAAATCTTTTTGGCTTTTATCCCACTTTAATCAATCAAATATTATCAAAAATATACGCCCATATTTTCGGTAAAGTAATTTCGGTTCTATAATCTAATTTAACTCATGACGAATTTTTGAAATATTTTGGGTTGATTGATTAAAGATATTTATACCTTAAGAATAAACGTTAAATTTCGCAGTGATGTAATAAATTTTTGTATGATATCAATAATTTCGGTCGCAAGACCTAATTTTATTGAATACCAATTTAATACTTTATAGCGAACAAATTAGCGTTTATTATCAAAAGGTTAAAAATAAAAATAAAAATAAAAACTGTACAAACTTACCTGTGAAATAGTATTCTTAGTGATATGCTCTAGCCCACTCATAAGATAATCGGACTAATTGATTTTCCATGGCTACATAAGCGTAACCTCGAGCATTCAATGTTTTTTCTTCTAAACATATGAACAGTCCATCTCTGCATAAAGTAACAAATTCGGTGTTTGAATAGGTTTGATTATTTGAACATTTACCTTCTTGTGACCATTTTCCGAATTTGTGACATCTTTCAAGGTGCCGTGCTCTTCTTTTCGCTGCGGATTTTGATTTTCCTTTACTAAATTGTAACTTATTATCTTCGCATCTGGATTCTTTTCTTACTCCGTCCAATTTACCTCTTATTAATGATACCAATTCACTCGGAAGTGTGTCATTATTACGTTTAGTAATCAAAGCGTGTAGCATTAGACCATGGTTCAGTTCACAGGAAGTCTTCATTTCGTAAAAACCTAAAAAAAATAAAAATTCAGAATGGGGGAAGAAGACTAGTTCTTTAGGGTCTGCTAGGGAAAGACCATTCGGGTTCCATTTTCGAGAACTACACGAAAACAGAAAATCTAACTCTAACAGAAATACATATTATCCTTTAAAGACTTGATTCTCCCCACACTTAGTTAGCTGTGGTATCGAAATTGTGATTAACTTCGTTGTCGACTTCCATCGGACTATCTATGTAATGTTTAACTCTGTGACCATTAACCTTAAATTCAATCCCATTTGAATTTATTAACTCTACTGTTCCGTATGGGAAAACTCTTTTGACTTTAAATGGTCCAGACCATCTTGATTTCAATTTTTCAGGAAATAGCTTGAATCGTGAATTGAAAAGAAGAACTCTGTCTCCTTCTTTAAATTCTTTTGAACTTCTGATTCTTTTATCATGCCATTTCTTCGTTCTTTCCTTATAGATTAACGAATTTTCGTATGCTTCGTGTCTTAATTCTTCTAATTCGTTTAATTGACTTAACCGTAGACGTCCAGCTTCATGTAAATCAAGATTACATGTCTTCAAAGCCCAAAATGCTTTGTGTTCAATTTCTACTGGAAGATGACATGCTTTTCCATAAACGAGTCTGAAAGGTGTGGTTCCAATTGGAGTTTTGTAGGCTGTTCTAAAAGCCCAGAGTGCATCCTTTAACTTAATGGACCATTCCTTCGGATTTGATCCTACAGTTTTCTCTAGAATACGTTTTAAAGCTCGGTTGGTATTTTCAACTTGTCCACTTGTTTGTGGATGATAAGCGGTGGAGATTTTATGAGTTACTCTATATCTTTTAAGAACTTTCTCAAGTTGATTATTACAAAAATGAGTTCCCCGATCACTTATTAAAGCTTTCAGTGTTCCAAACCTTGCAAAAAGACATTTTAAAAAGTTGACTACAACTCGTACATCGTTAGTTGGGAGAGCTTGTGCTTCCGCCCATTTAGATACATAATCAATGGCTACGAGAATGTAGAGATTATTATGAGATTTTGGAAATGGACCCATAAAGTCAATACCCCAAATGTCAAATACTTCACATACTTGAATAACATTTTGTGGCATTTCATCACGTTGACTTATTTTTCCGGCCCTTTGACAAGCATCACAGGATTTGCAAAGAAGGTGTGCGTCTTTGTAAATTGTAGGCCAATAGAATCCAGCATCATAAACTTTTCTTGCTGTTAGTTGAGGCCCATAATGCCCTCCTGTTGGTCCTGTGTGACAATGGTTTAAAATTTTACTAGCTTCATCTCCGAATACACATCGGCGTATTATTCCATCGGGACAACTTTTAAACAAATGTGGATCTTACCAGAAATAGTGTTTTATATCACTGAAGAATTTCTTTCGTTTTTGGTACGATAATCCTTTTTCAAGGAATCCACATACTAAGTAGTTTGCATAGTCTGCAAACCATGGAATTTCATTATAATCTATCTTCAATAGATATTCATCAGGAAAGTTGTCTTGTATGGTCGATTCATTTAGAACTTCTAATTCAGGATTATCAAGACGAGAAAGATGATCGGCTGCGAGATTTTCTGCTCCCTTTTTATCTCGGATTTCAATATCAAACTCTTGTAATAGTAAGATCCAACGGATTAATCGTGGTTTGGCATCTTGTTTCGAAAATAGGTACCTAAGAGCAGAATGGTCGGTATAGACCACCGTTTTAGCTAGAACGAGATATGAACGAAATTTGTCAAAAGCAAAGACAATAGCAAGGAGTTCTTTTTCAGTAGTTGTGTAATTCGTTTGTGCTCCTTGTAACGTCTTACTAGCATAATATATAGGTTGAAATCGTTTTTCAATCCTTTGTCCTAAAACGGCTCCCATTGCAAAATCACTTGCATCGCACATAAGTTCAAACGGTAGATTCCAATTTGGAGTTATCATGATCGGCGCATTAGTGAGTTTTTCTTTAAGAATATTAAAAGATTTAATGCATTAATCTGAAAAGATGAATGAAGCATCCTTTGCTAGGAGTTTATTCATAGGAGTGGCAATTTTAGAAAAATCTTTTATGAAACGTCGGTAAAAACCGGCATGCCCTAGAAAACTCCTAACTCCTCTAACATTGGTGGGATGTGGAAGTTTAGCAATTACATCTACTTTAGCTCTATCCACTTCAATTCCTTCCTTTGAAATTTTATGTCCAAGAATGATGCCTTCTTTAACCATGAAATGGCATTTCTCCCAATTAAGAACTAGATTTGATTGTTCGCATCTAATAAGCATTCGTTCAAGATTAGCTAGATATGTTTCAAATGTATCACCGAAGACTGAAAAGTCATCCATGAAAACTTCCACGCATTCTTCTTTCATGTCGTGAAAAATCGCCATCATGCACCTTTGAAAGGTTGCAGGGGCGTTGCAAAGTCCAAATGGCTTGCGTTTGTAAGCAAAAGTACCATAAGGGCACGTGAATGTGGTTTTCTCTTGGTCTTCGGGTGCTATTGAAATTTGAAAATATCCGAAAAAACCATCTAGAAAACAATAGTAACTGTTTCCGGCTAATCTTTCCAACATTTGATCAATAAAAGGTAAGGGAAAGTGATCTTTTCTGGTGGCGTCATTTAATTTTCTATAATCTATACACACACGCCATCCTGTTACAGTCCTAGTAGGAATAAGCTCATTTTTCTCATTTGTGATGACAGTCATGCCACCCTTCTTAGGTACGCATTGAACTGGGCTTACCCATGGACTATCAGAAATTGGATAAATTAAACCTGCATCAAGCAGTTTAATAATTTCTTTTTTAACAACATCTTGCATATTAGGATTTAGTCTTCGTTGGCGTTGCACATACGTTTTATGACCTTCTTCCATAAGGATTTTATGTGTGCAATACGAAGGACTTATTCCTTTAATATCATGAATCTTCCATGCAATGGCTGGTTTATGAGCTTTCAACACAGAAATGAGTTGAGATTTTTCATTTTCAGTAAGAGAAGACGATATTATTACAGGTAATTCAGATTCACCATGTAAATAAGTGTATTCCAAATGATTTGGAAGTGGCTTTAACTCTAATGTCGGAGGTTCTTCTATCGATGATTTGTATCGATATCTGTCTTCTTCTTTTAGCATTTGAATTTCTTCTGTTGTTGGTTCATATCCATTAGCTATTAGTGTAGCTAACATTTCAGTTTCATCAATTGGTTCAGTTCCTTCTCCTAAAGAACATTCTTCAATTCCTTGTAATTCTGGAAATTCTTCTAACAAGTCTGCATGTGAATCTATAGTTTGAATATAATAACATGTATCATCTGCAGATTGCGATTGTTGCATTACTTTATCAACTGAAAAGGTAACACTCTCATCCTCTATACTTAGGGTCAATTTCTTACCAAACACGTCTATCATTGCTTTAGCCGTGTTTAAGAATGGTCTTCCTAATATGAGAGGAACTTGAGAATCTTCTTCCATGTACAGAATAACAAAATCTTCTGGAAATACTAAAGTACCAACTTTAACTAGCATGTTCTCCATTATCCCTCTAGGATATTTTATTGATCGATCGGCTAGTTGTATGCTTATTCGTGTTGGTTTCAATTCTCCAAGGTCTAGTTTAGTGTATAGTGAATATGGCATTAAATTTATACTAGCACCTAAGTCTGCCAATGCTTCTATTGAACTAAGACTACCCAGAAAACATGGAATTGTGAAACTTCCTGGATCAGATAGTTTTTCTGGTATCTTATTCAACAGCACTGCTGAACAATTAGCATTCATAGTAACAGCCGAGAGTTCTTCCATTTTCTTTCTATTCGATATTAGATCTTTCAGAAATTTAGCATATCTAGGCATTCCTGAAATTACATCAATGAAAGGAAGATTTACATTTATCTGTTTAAACATATACAAGAATTTGGATTGCTCGGCTTCAAGTCTCTCTTTTTTCATTTTACTCGGGTAAGGAAGTGGTGGTTGGTATGGTTTAACATAAGGTTTAGCCTTAACTGTGTTATCTTCATTAACCTTTTCAACTACCGGTTCTTTTTCCTTATCTTGTTCAGGTTGTGGTTCTTGTGGAGTAGGAATATCTTCATTAGGAATTACAGGTATTTCAGGTAGTTTAAGTGTTGTACCACTTCTTGTGGTAATGGCTTTAGCTGTTTCATTCCGGAGGTTTGCATTTGTATCACTAGGTAGACTTCCCGGTTTTCTTTCACCTATTAACCTTGCTAGGTTACTTACTTCTTGTTCCAAATTTTGAATAGAAGCTTGTTGATTTCTAAATGCTTGAGCATTTTGTTCATTCGTTTGTTTCTGAGATGTGAAAAACTGTGTTTGAGTTTCAACTAGCTTCGTCATCATATCTTCTAAATTCGGCTTTTTATCATCGGGCTGTGGTGGTTTGTTTTGAAAATTAGGTCTTTGCTGGTTGTAAGTATTATTGAATACTTGTTGATTGCTAGGACCTTGTTGGTTGTTGTATGGAATATTTCGATTATAATTCTGGTTTTGATTGTAAATTGGTCTTGGCGGTTGATAATTATTCTGATTATTATTTCCAGGCCTTTGGTTTAGATATGAAATATTCTCTCTTTGTTCCATTGTTAGTTCAATACCGAGACAATCTTTTGTCAAATGTGGTCCTCCACACTGCTCACAACTAATTCGTATTGAGTGTATATCCTTAGTCATCTTTTCCATTCGTCTCTCGACAGCATCTATCTTTGCGGAAATGGAATCTAAGTCATGGCTAGAATCGGCTCTAGCTGCTTTAGATGATCTAACGATATCTTTTTCTTGGTGCCACTCATGTGAGTGGGAAGCAGTCTTATCAATAATTTTATAAGCATCAGTTTCGGTTTTCTTCATAATAGAACCACCAGCTGCTATATCAATGTCTTTTCTTGTAGTGATGTCGCATCCTTGGTAGAATATTTGTACTATTTGACAAGTGTCTAAACCATGTTGCGGACATCCTCTTAATAACTTTCCAAATCTTGTCCACGCCTCATATAGAGTTTCATTCGGTTTCTGTGTGAACGTAACAATTTCTCCTTGAAGTCTTACGGCTTTAGATGCCGGAAATAATTGTTTAAGAAATTTTTCAACTAAAACGTCCCATGTATCAATCGCCCCTTCAGGTAACGATTCCAACCAATCTTTGGCTTCTCCCTTTAAAGTCCAGGGAAATAACATGAGATATATCTGTTCATCCTCAACTTCTCGGATTTTAAATAGTGTACAGATCCTATTAAAGGTACGAAGATGTTCATTTGGATCTTCCTTCGGCGCACCACTAAATTGGCATTGATTAGTCACCATGTGTAGAATTTGTCCTTTGATTTCATAATCTGGCGCATTAATGTCTGGATGAGTAATTGCGTGACCTTGGCCAGTGCGTTTAGCTCTCATTCGGTCTTCCATACTTAAAGGTTCCAGATTCTCCATGATTGAATTTGTTGAATCTGAATCACTAGAGGATTCTGATTTAATGGTTCGTTCATCAACAATCTCTGTTTGAATGATTGGTGGTTCCGGAGGAAAGATTAATGGTTCAGGATCTATGAATCGTCCCTGAATGTTCTCCGGATTCTCAATTGTGAGGTCGGGTTCAAAAAATGGATTATCAGAAATTTGAATTAGAGTACTTGGTCGACTGGATGACGATTCTAAAGAAAAATCAACGGCGGTAATATTAGCTAGATGTCTTGATCGAGTTACAGGTGGTGAACGTACAAAAGGTGGTGAACGTCTTGCTCAGTGCATTCACTGAATATCCTATTAGTTTTTAAAAGGAAAGAAAAATTATATAAGTTATCCAATTAATAGACTTTTCTAATTTTGCCCACGTTTCGAATAGCCAAAAGATGCAGCAGAGGGGCAGGATTCGTTTGGTCTCAATATAATTGAGTACTGTTTGGCTTCAATAACCCGGTCCACGTACAAATCCAACTATTACTACGAACCAGAAAATTTTGATGTCTATCAATTTAACCACTTAAAATAAATTTTTGTAATTTAAAGAAATTTAGATAAGAAATAGAGAAAATTCTAAGTCCTAAAAACTAGAATGACGAGAAATAAGAAAGAAAAAGAGCGCGTCGAAAAATAAGAAAGAAAAAGAGTGACTTATAAAACTTTAAAACACTCGACTAACCCAACCTTATTACTATCACTAACTTAAAATTAAAATTGCAAATTGAGATTACTAATTGGAGTGATAATTGATACATAGGTAAAAGGCGTCGAAAAATTCTAAAGCACCTAAATCTTAGTCTAAAGAAAAAGCACTTAAGGGATTTTACGGCAAAACCTAAAAATCTAGAAATAAAAATAACTATGGCAAAAATTATATTTAAAACTAAATACGAGCGAAAAATACAAAAAATTACGCTAAAACAATTAAAAAGGGACAAAATATAAAAATATACTAAAAGTTGTAAAAATTACAATTTTTATAAAAATATTTTTTTTATATTATTTATTTTATAAAACTATTAATTTTAAAATTTAATTAAACTAATTAAACTAAATATATAAAATAATTAAAACTAAACTAAATTAACTAATTAAAAATTAAAAACCTAATTAGGGTTTTAATTTAATTATAATAAATTATACCCCGTAATTAATGCTGATTAGGGTTGCTGGACACGAGTGTCAGGGTGGCTCCGCGAGTCGCGGTGCCACGTACCAGAATACTCCCCAAGTTGCGATGATTGAATTTTCAAATGAAGTGCAGGCCAATATCGTTCGGTTTTTAATATTATTTTTTTTATTTATATTTTTTATTTTTCTGTTTTAATATTTATATAAAATATTTATATTAATTAAATAAAAACTTATGTTTTAAAAACTAAAATAAAAATAGAAATACTTTATAATTTTATAAAAATCTTAAAAATAGATTTATATATATATATTTTTTTTTCGGTGTTTTTTTATGTCTTAAATAAAAACAAAATATTTAAATAAAACTTATATTTTTATAAAATAAAAATAAAGAAACTTTATAAAACTTAAATATTTAACAAACTCTTAAAAATATATAAATTTTTTGTTTTTGTTTTTATATTTTTGAATTTTTAAAACGTATTTTTACAAAAGCGTATTTTTTTATAAAAGTAAACTAAAAATAATTTTTTTTATATTTAGCGTTGCGCTTCCGGCTTTTAAGCTAGATTTTGTTCCCCGGCAGCGGCGTCAAAAATACTTGATGTTATGCGAGGTGTATATGAAATAGCTTTATTTTTACAACGAAATACTATTAAATATGGTACAATTTTACACAAGATATTTATTTATTTATAGAATGGATATACTTAAACCTTGCTACAACACTTATAGGCAGTGTACCTAATCGTACAGTAGTGTAGTTTTTAGTAAGTCCGGTTCGTTCCACAGGGAAAAATCTTTAAACAAAGCTTAACGCTATATTAGTTTTAATTTATAAAAATACAAATATATAAATAAGTAATATTATTATTATAAAGGGGGGTTTTTACCGTTTAATGACCGATTTGTCGATTTTAAAACTTTAGTCACAGTTAAAACCTAATGTAAAATATTAAAAATAAATATAACTTAATTTAAAGCGTAAAGTAAATAACGATAATGAAATTGCGATAAATAAAATTGCGAAAAAATAAACTTGCGATAATTAAAAAGTACGATAATTAAAAGTGCAATTAAATACAATGACAATAAATAAAAGTGCGATAATTAAAAGTGCAATTAAATATGAAAATAAAGGAAATTAAATATGAAATAAAAGAATTATGCTTATTTAAACTTCTGTAATCATGATGTTTGACGTGTTGATTTTAGTTTTATGCCCATGGGTTAATTGTTCTTTGTCCTGGATTATTTAATATGTCCGTCTGGTTTTTGTCCATAACAGTCCATCAGTCATAAATATAAAGTGCGAGTATCCTCGTCAAATTATCCTTATACCCGAAGTTAAATATTCCAACTAATTGGGGACTTAAACTGTAACAAGGTTTTAATACTTTGTTTAATAATTACACCAGGTTATCGACTGCGTGTAACCCAAGGTTTTAATACTTTGTTATCAATTATGCCAAGTGTCCTTGTACATAATTTCACCCCTGTTTTAATAATTCTAGTGGCTATTAATCCATTCCCGTGTCCAGTTAAATGAACGATTATTCGTACATATAAATATCCCGCCCATCGTGTCCGATCGAGTGTATATGGTTATTTATAGGAACGTCCAATTGTAAATCTTTATATTAAAATTAACAAACTATCATTTAGTTAAACAAATATAAAGCCCATTAATAGCCCATAGTCTAATTTCCACAAATGTCGTTCTTTTGTCCAAACCCCAATATGGTACAAAGCCCAATTACCCAATTTTAGTAATTAGCCCAACATCATGATTACTTTGATTTAAATAAGCATAATAATAACTTAGCTACGAGACATTAAATTAAAAAGGTTGAACATAACTTACAATGATTAAAAATAGCGTAGCGTTACACGGACAGAATTTCGACTTACACCCTTACAACATTCGCTAATATACCCTTATTATTAGAATTTAAAATTAAAATTAAAATTAAAATATATATATATATATATATATGTATATATATATATATGTATATATATATATATATATATATATATATATACATATATATATATACGTTTAGATAGAGAGATTAAAGGATATATAAAACGTTCAGAATGCGCGAGCTTTTATAGGCATTTTCAGAATTTGGGGCTCCGCGAGTCGCGGTATTTTTGCCCTTCAAACTCCGCAAGTCGCGGAGTTTGCTTTTACAGCTCATCCCTTTTTGGATCTTCTTTGCCGACGGTTTTAATATATAAATATAATATATATATAATTTATATAATTAATTATATATTATATTATATTTATATACATAGTTAACTTGTAATTTTTAGTCTGTTGCGTCGAGCGTTGAGAGTTGACTCTGGTCCCGGTTCCGGATTTTCGAACGTCCTTGCGTACAATTTAATATCTTGTACTTTGCGTTTTGAATCTTGTACTCTTGTAATTCTGAGACATTTCTTCTCAATAATTGGAACCTCTTTGATTGTATTTTGTACTTTTGAGCTTTTTGGTCGTTTGCGTCTTCAATTCGTCGAATCTGTCATTTGTCTTCACCTTTTATTATTTAAACGAATATCACTTGTAAATAGGACAATTGCAACTAAAAGCTTGTCTTTCTTGAGGGATAATGCTATGAAATATATGTTCGTTTTTAGCATTATCAATTATCCTCATCCTTGTCGACTGAAAAACCAGCTCTCCAACAGCCTTAAACTTACAACCTGCATCGATTTCTAAACCCTTCAACACTGCTGTTTAGTCGACTATAAACCCCTCAAAATCAGCCAGCTTTTATCACCTAAACCTTCACCACAATCGACTCCCAACAACCCAAAAACAGCCACTTAAATCTCCACTTTTCTGCAGCAACTTGCAGTCGACAACAACCCTCACATGCCACTGTTTTGCTGCATTTTTGCAGCTCACCACCGCCACCTACAACAGATTTTTGGCTATCAAACCGCCACCCAAAACAGTCCCAAACCGCCCTCCTGCAGCCTCGTTTGTTGCTGTTACAAAACATCACCCAACAACCCTTTTTCTGCTATTTTTCTGTTGCAATTCGTCACCCAAACCTCGCCTCAAAACGTCCCCAAAACTGCTCCTGTTGCTGCTTTTCTGCGTGACCTAAACCAGGCCAAAAACTCGCTCGTTTGGTCACTCTGTTGCTATGTTTTGCTGCTGTGTTTTCGAAAATTACACACTACCTAAACCGCCCTTGTTTGCTACTGTAAACCGCCCCATGTACAGCTCAAAAGTCGCGGGTGTTGCTGTTTCTTTCCTGCTGTCACTGAGTGATAAAAACAGCCCAAAACCTTTCTCTTTTGGTTCGTTTTTGCTACTGGGATTTTCTGTTCTGTGTTGGTTCATAATCACCACCTTTTTCTTGATCTTAATCCTAGTAAGATATCCCTAAATCCTAACCTAATGTTACTTATTAATTTATTACTTTAAAGTATTATGTTGATTAATTATGATCTTGTTTATGAAGTTAAAGTATTATGAATATGAACTATAAATAATTAAATTGATCATGGGACTAGATAATAATAAATAGTTAAAGGTTTATAAATATGATGAATATGATTAATAAGTTAAGTAAGATAGATAATAGTTAAAGATGATGAGTTTGGATGTGATTAGTAAAAAAAAGGGGGATTATGATTAATAGATGAAGTATAGATTGAATAAGATTAAGTATGAAATATGATCATGGATTTTGTACTTGATATAGTTAATACGATTAAGAATTATGATTAATCTAGTTCATGATTAGGATTAGTTGTTTAATAAAAGATTATGATTAATAAGATTTAACATGTTAGGGTTGTAAGTATCATCTTAATAATATGGTAAATGCAATTAAAAGGATTATGATTTTATGTAATTGAAAAAGGTAGGAGATTAATTAGTTGTTATAATGAAAGGTTGGTTGTTTGATTAATAAGTTATGATTTTATGTGATGATTAGTTTAAGATTATGATAAAGGGTTATGATTATGTATTAGTAAAGTAATTATAATCATGGTGTACGTGCATGCATGCATGCATGCATACGTACGTACGTGCATGTATACACTGTATGTATTTGTGTGTGTATATGTAAGTATATACATACGTATATATGTATGTGTATATATGTATGTATATGTACGTGTGTATGTATGTATGAATGTGTATTATATAAGTTATATAAGATTAGAAAATAATAAAAAGTAGTAAGGATTATATATATGTATCATCTTACACTTATATATATGTAACACCTATACCTAACATAAATATTATATATTATATATAATACTAATAAAGAATATATATGTATGTATCATATAGGTATATTCATACAAGTATACATAATAGTTGAATAATTAAAGACTAATAATACTATTATTAGTATAATTTATATACATATCTATATAGTAACACTTAAGTACACTAAGTATATTATCACTTATATTATCACTTATATAAATATAACTATTCTCGAGAACGGTCACTGTTAATATAGTTTGCTATATTAATAAACAAACTTTATGTCTATTAGACATTAACTAATCGAACATTACATCTCTAGGTTGAGATCTCCGATTTCATACTCCGTTCATACTTCTTGCGTGGAATATCTTACTTGCTACTAAGGTGAACTTCATAGCCCCGCTTTTTAACTTTCTTTATTTACTTATTTTAAACTTTGGGGTGAGACACATGCTTGCTTTCAAACTGTTTTATGCTTAGACACAAGTACATGAAAACTTTCTTTTGATTAGTTCAAACTGTGCTGCATGCTTTGATTCATGCTAAATCCCTGCCATGATATCGTTAATTGCTACGTATAAATGCAAACTTAGTTATTGTGAGTAGGCCTATTGAGAGCGACGTCTCTAACCATTTGACCACTGGTCTTTGGTTACATAATAATGATTTAACGACACGAATGAATACAGTGATCACGGGGTAACTTTGTTTAGTCTCGATATCATACACCTCAGCACTACTACCGAACTGATTGAACTTTATTATTAAATCTTGTGGTCTAAAAACTTGTTATAATTATTAAACCTATGTTGTTCACTCAACCATTTTGGTTGACACTTTAAGCATGTTTTGTCTCAGGTACTTAGATATATTGCTTCCGCTGTAGAACTCTGCTGTTACTTAGAAGTCAAGCTAAGCACTGGGACCTGCGTTAACATCCGTGTCAATGGCAATTTTGGCGGGGTGTTACAGTTGGTATCAGAGCTCTGGTTATAGAGAACTAGGTTACATTAGTTTGACTAACATGAATAGTTAGGATGTATTAGTGAGTCTAGTCTATAACCGAGTTGTTCATTTGCATTGATTATTTGCATTACATTTTAGATTATGTGCATTAAGTTCACTTATATTTGTTATGACTAGAATTCCTATACCATTCAAATCTTTAGAAACCCCTTTGCTATAGGAACTATACTTACACGACTGACTATTAGAATAAGGGCCATAACTTACTTGTATTCCAATGATAGAACACCACCATACCTATCTCATTATGTAATTTTGGAGAGCCAAGGCTTGTTATAGAGAACCTGGATTGCATTCTATGTGTGCCTTATGTGGGTGCCTTAGCAACCTTTAGGACTATAACCTTTCCTGCCTTAGTTTTAAGCGCTTTCCTTAAATCTTTATAATGCTATTTCATCTTACTTCCTGCTTTTACCTCTGTTGATATTCGGTATCTTTTCCTAAGGATATCAAGCCAAAACCCTATCATCTTGTCTGATCCCGACTCTAAAGGATCGGTTAGTATGTGATTGTTATCATAACCAAACATATCCTATGACCTGACTTCGCCATTGTAGTTCAAAGTATTCTTTGACTCACGCGAAGGGATGTCACTCATGACTCAACATTTCCACGTCAACTATCTAAGTTTGATCACGTGTCCTGACCTTATGGAGTGACCTTGGAATGGAAGTATAAATTAGTGAAATATAATGACGCTTGGCCGACGTGATTATATTACAGTAATTCATATAGAAATTCCAATATCATGACATATGGAATAGAAAGTGAATCAAAGAAAAATTTCCAAGCCATTCATTTAAAAATCTCAATGTTATTACATGAAGGGTAATTATCATCTGATTTATATACATACAAAGAGATCGTTACGATCAAACTATCTATATCATACCCATGAGTAGATTAACAAATTCTCCTATGCCATAAAAGTTGTAAAGCTTTGCATTCTTTCTTTCTTAAACAACTTATTTCTTTGACGCTTAATTATCACATCCCCGCTGAAAGGACGGATGCATATTCTTAAGTGACACCCCCGGAATTTCTTTAAAGCATGATTCCTGTTATCAGTAATTACGCTCCTAGTGTAGATTTTCATAAATCCATTAGGAAACCCGTTGAAGACAAGCGATAACCACTCGCAAGATTTTCATTTGAATATTCAAACGAAGATATTATAAACACCATATTCACTATCACGTTCTCATACCCTACCATTCATATCTCACTTGTCAGCAACAGCTTCACACATGAACGTTTTGAATTCCAAGAACTTTAACCACATTCAAATTCAATGGTTTTCA
Source organism: Rutidosis leptorrhynchoides (assembly GCF_046630445.1). Lineage (NCBI taxonomy): Eukaryota > Viridiplantae > Streptophyta > Magnoliopsida > Asterales > Asteraceae > Rutidosis > Rutidosis leptorrhynchoides. The sequence continues at coordinate 370,074,369 of NC_092338.1, forward strand.
TTAACTCGTAACATTTTTGCTTAAATATCCCCCAATATTTTCAAAAATCATTCACTCGATCTTCATCGATCTTTTTCCAACTCGTAACCTCCGAAATATGAAAATTCTGTTACCAAAATTTTACACACACTGTTTTACTGTGCGATCCTCACGAAATTTTACAAAATAAATTTATTTACTTCCATTCGTGCAAATTTTATAAATCGTATATGTTTATATAATAAAGTAAATAAGATTTACCTTTACTTATTTTTAACTAGTACATATAAAATTATACTCTTACTTTTACAACTCAATTATTCAAAAGATATTTTACTTAAAATAGTACATGTTGTACATAACTCTAGTTTTACTAAGAACTCCGTTTTCTTTTTACATTGTCATCTTAAATGACTCGAACTCCTATAAAGTTTTCATTGCTTGTTTATATAAAATTTTTCGTATTATTCTATACCACGTATTCATCACAATTCCTCATGTCCTCTGAAACTTATCATTAAAGTTCATCATTTAAAACCCGTATGTTCTCATCAATTTTTCCCTTTTAAGGTTGACCGTTGAGAAGTTTTTACTTTCGATATTTCATGGGTAAACCACAACACACTCGTAAATATCAATTCTATATTTCAATATTTTGTGGCAAATGCAATCATTTTTGAAAATTTCCTCATCCGGTCTAAACTATTCTTTGTAGCCAATGATTCATATTTCTTTTCATCTGCACTTAAACTCATAAGTGAATGATAGATCGACTCGCCATAAGTGCGAGAACGTCTTTCTCATCAAGAGATCACACCTTTCGTGCGGTTTCCTATCAGAAATATGACTTATGGTCCTCGCTATCCTCTCTAAAGGAGTTACCTTAAACGTTTATAATGTTTATGTGTTTACTATAAGCTAGTTACAACTAGATGAAATTCTAAACAAATTTTGACCTCTGTTTCAATGTGTAGTTAAAATCATGATCATAAGGTGCTTTCCGCAAGGATAAATTCGTATGTATTATCATATGTTGAAAGATATCTTTCATTAATCACTCGTACCATTCTGTGGGCATTAAGAGTTTCTTGTCATGCCTTTTGGTTTAACCAATGCTCCTGCTATATTCATGGATCTTATGAACCATGCATGCAGACCTTATCTTGATAAATTTGTGATCGTCTTCGTTGACGACACCTTAAACTATTCCAAGAGCAAGAAAGAGCATGAGCAACATCTGCGATTGATTCTAAAGCTCTTAAAGAAGGAATAACTGTATGCCAAGTTCTTCCAAATGTAAACTTTGGCTGCAAACTGTACAAATTCTCAGACATGTAGTTGATAGTGAAGGAATATATGCCGCACCTATAAAAATCACCGCTATTTAGAAATTTTTCGAGAACTAGTCGTGGATGAAGTCCATAAGTCTAAATAATCTAATCACTCAGGCTCATTTGGCTGAAATTTCATACAATATCAGCTAGCACTCAAAGTAGATCCCCACGGTAATTAAGTGTAAACTTTGATTTAACAAAACGTTGACCGAATGGTAATTTTTAGTCAACACTTCCTGTTAATTAAAGTTCATACCTTTCACACCTCAAATCTTAAAGAGTGTCTGACACACTCATTATTCCATTGGATGATATCCACATTGATGATAAAATGCATTTCGTTGAAGAACCAATAGAGGCTATGAATCGTGAGATTTAAACGTTTGAAACATATCAACATTTCTATTGTTAAGATAAGTTGGAATTCACGACGAGGCCCCGAGTATACCTGGGAACGTGAAGACCAGATGAAACAGAAATATCCACATCTATTCTCACCTGCTGAAGCATCCGAGAAGTCTTCCTGAAACTTCGGGACGAAGTTTAAATTAACGGGGATGTACTATAACAACCCTCACAATCCCGTTCTGAAATGACCAAAATGCCCTAGGAGTTTTTCATCTGTTCAATCGATTTAGGGTTGTTATCCGTTATGACCTATGGACTAAAAATTTATGCTCTCATTAAATGACCGTATTTATTATTAAAACCATAATCTTGTAAACCCTGACACTAATACTAATTTAATAAAATAAGCTAAATGTAATATTAACTGTGACATTATATAAACTTTAAACTAATATAAACTAGCCGGGACCAAATTAAAAATTTATAAAAGTTAGGGACTAATAATTAAATAAAATGTATTTTAAATAACATGTAACTTTAATAATAATAAGTATTATAAAAATAATAATAATAATATATATGTATAAATTTAAAATGCCGGTTCATAAAAATAATAATAATAAGTAATATAACAATAACAAATGTAGGGGTCGATTTTTAGAAAAAAAAATAGGAAACTAATGCTTGATTACTAAGCAAAACCAAACCAAATTTAATCCTAACTCTAATCCTTGAGCACCAAGTGATTCATGAATCCTAAATAAATCACAACTCATGTTAATTATCTATAAATAAGCTCAAGTTTTTCCCATAATATGCATCACCAATTAAACTCAAAAACCCTATACTTATAGCTTTTTTTTAGTCGACAGATTTGGCAACATTATCCTCATCCTTGTCGACTGAAAAACCAGCTCTCCAACAGCCTTTAAACTTACAACCTGCATCGATTTCTAAACCCTTCAACACTGCTGTTTAGTTAACTATAAACCCCTCAAAATTAGCCAGCTTTTATCACCTAAACCTTCACCACAATCGACTCCCAATAACCCAAAAACAGCCACTTAAATCTCCACTTTTCTGCAGCAACTTGCAGTCGACAACAACCCTCACATGCCACTGTTTTGCTGCGTTTTTGTAGCTCACCACCACCGCCACCTACAGTAGATTTTCAGCTATCAAACTGCCACCCAAAACAGTCCCAAACCGCCCTCCTGCAGCCCCATTTGTTGCTGTTACAAAACGTCACCCAACAGCCCTTTTTCTGCTGTTTTTCTGTTGCAATTCGTCACCCAAACCTCGCCTCAAAACGTCCCCAAAACTGCTCCTGTTACTGCTATTCTGCGTGACCCAAACCAGGCCAAAAACCCACTCGTTTGGTCACTCTGTTGCTGTGTTTTGCTGCTGTGTTTTCGACCATTAAACACTACCTAAACCGCCCTTGTTTGCTGCTGTAAACCGCCCCACGTACAGCTCAAAAGTCGCGGGTGTTGCTGTTTCTTTCCTGCTGTCACTGAGTGATAAAAACAGCCCAAAACCTTTCCCTTTTGGTTCGTTTTTGCTGCTGGGATTTTCTGTTCTGTGTTGGTTCATAATCACCACCTTTTTCTTGATCTTAATCCTAGTAAGATATCCCTAAATCCTAACCTAATGTTACTTATTAATTTATTACTTTAAAGTATTATGTTGATTAATTATGATCTTGTTTATGAAGTTAAAGTATTATGAATATGAACTATAAATAATTAAATTGATCATGAGACTAGATAATAATAAATAGTTAAAGGTTTATAAATATGATGAATATGATTAATAAGTTAAGTAAGATAGATAATAGTTAAAGATGATGAGTTTGGATGTGATTAGTAAAAAAAAAGGGGATTATGATTAATAGATGAAGTATAGATTGAATAAGATTAAGTATGAAATATGATCATGGATTTTGTACTTGATATAGTTAATACGATTAAGAATTATGATTAATCTAGTTCATGATTAGGATTAGTTGTTTAATAAAAGATTATGATTAATAAAATTTAACATGTTAGGGTTGTAAGTATCATCTTAATAATATGGTAAATGCAATTAAAAGGATTATGATTTTATGTAATTGAAAAAGGTAGGAGATTAATTAGTTGTTATAATGAAAGGTTGGTTGTTTGATTAATAAGTTATGATTTTATGTGATGATTAGTTTAAGATTATGATAAAGGGTTATGATTATGTATTAGTAAAGTAATTATAATCATGGTGTACGTGCATGCATGCATGCATGCATGCATACGTACGTACGTGCATGTATACACTGTATGTATTTGTGTGTGTATATGTAAGTATATACATACGTATATATGTATGTGTATATATGTATGTATATGTACGTGTGTATGTATGTATGAATGTGTATTATATAAGTTATATAAGATTAGAAAATAATAAAAAGTAGTAAGGATTATATATATGTATCATCTTACACTTATATATATGTAACACCTATACCTAACATAAATATTATATATTATATATAATACTAATAAAGAATATATATGTATGTATCATATAGGTATATTCATACAAGTATACATAATAGTTGAATAATTAAAGACTAATAATACTATTATTAGTATAATTTATATACATATCTATATAGTAACACTTAAGTACACTAAGTATATTATCACTTATATTATCACTTATATAAATATAACTATTCTCGAGAACGGTCACTGTTAATATAGTTTGCTATATTAATAAACAAACTTTATGTCTATTAGACATTAACTAATCGAACATTACATCTCTAGGTTGAGATCTCCGATTTCATACTTCTTGTTTGGAATATCTTACTTGCTACTAAGGTGAACTTCATAGCCCCGCTTTTTAACTTTCTTTATTTACTTATTTTAAACTTTGGGGTGAGACACATGCTTGCTTTCAAACTGTTTTACGCTTAGACACAAGTACATGAAAACTTTCTTTTGATTAGTTCAAACTGTGCTGCATGCTTTGATTCATGCTAAATCCCTGTCATGATATCGTTAATTGCTACGTATAAATGCAAACTTAGTTATTGTGAGTAGGCCTATTGAGAGCGACGTCTCTAACCATTTGACCACTGGTATTTGGTTACATAATAATGATTTAACGACACGAACGAATACAGTGATCACGGGGTAACTTTGTTTAGTCTCGATATCATACACCTCAGCACTACTACCGAACTGATTTAACTTTATTATTAAATCTTGTGGTCTAAAAACTTGTTATAATTATTAAACCTATGTTGTTCACTCAACCATTTTGGTTGACACTTTAAGCATGTTTTGTCTCAGGTACTTAGATATATTGCTTCCGCTATAGAACTCTGCTGTTACTTAGAAGTCAAGCCAAGCACTGGGACCAGCGTTAATATCCGCGTCAATGGTGATTTTGGCGGGGTGTTACAACTACTACCCAAATTAATTATATTATCACTTGAAGAAGCTGATGAATCCACTGTAGACTGTTTCTCTTGACTTAACGCTCTAAATAACTCTCTTTCAGGTTCGTCAAATGGTTAAAGAATAGGAGAATCTGAAGAACGCGTATGTGGCATGCACTACCTGTTATCTGCGAAATTACAACTAACAACTGATTAAACGCACTGATTCAACTGAGAATAAACGAAAAGTAATAATAAGCTATAATTAAAACTAAACTAAGAACAATTAGATAACAATCTTAATTTTCGACACAACTGTCCCCGGCAGCGGCGCCAAAAACTTGATGTGTAAAATCTAGATTAAAATTTATCTCTGGAAAATGCCGGTTTAAAGATTACTACACAATAACGGGTAGTGTACCCGATCGTGCAATAGTATAAAGTTGGTAATTCCGAAATCGTTCCAAGGACAGTTTAAACATGAGAATTAAGATCGCAACTAACGAAAATAACTAAGTTAATCTATGAAAATTGAAAGTACGAGATAATTTATTTTGTGGCTATTTAACGATTAGCCAAATCAAGGATAGATTAAAAGTAAAAGACAATATTTTTGGCTTTTTAAGTTTATAGAAAATAAATGCAGACGCAACGAAAAATAAAGATATTTGAATTCAATAGATAAAAGAATGTTCGCCTAGATCTCCTATTCGCAGTGTCGGATGATTTTGTTATTAAACACTGGTTCTATTTATCAATACATGCAACTACAGAGTCGGTTTACCCAGAGTTCTCTTTTAGCAAACACGTCAAACTAGGATTTATTGGCTTAGGGTTCCTTTTCACCAAAGACCTCTTTCGTTTGTGACTTAGTAATTATCTAATTATAAGATTAAGATTCAATTGATTACGTGCTCGCTCCACACAATTCATCCCTATTTTGTTCAATCTATATTACCCGGTTTACCCCATTGGTCCAGTAAGTACCCAATTGATTAAGAAAAATCAATTGGAAATTAGTTCACTAAATTGAAACAGGGTTTCCTTTGTTCAAACAAGTTCACTAACCAAGCCTAGTAACAATAATCAAATCCCATAAGAACGGTTCTTAATCAAAACTCATAATTATCATGCACTAATCAAATTAAACATTAAAGTATCATCCAAACACATATAAATATTCAATCTAGACAAACATTAAAGTGCTTAGCCAACAATCATTGCTAAAACCAAAATCACAAATAAACAATTAAGAGTATTCATTATTTTGATAAGAATTAAACCTAATGAAAATTGTGTTCTTGAATGATGAACGGATCGAGACGCATTTCCGGAATGATTGAGTTTATCGAATGATATCGGGGTTCCCTTAAAATCACCAAAATTCGCCCAAAAGCTGCTGGAATTCGTCTGGATGGAAGAATGAATAATTAGGGTATTTTTTGGGCTTAAATATCTTCCAAAATTACCTGGGCAGACATACCGCCACGCCGCGGCCAATATCGTCGCGCCGCGACATACACCGTGAACTGGGACCTTCTTAAATCCTATCCTGATATTGAAAATAAGCAACCGCTGCGCCGCGGCCCCATTTGTCGCACCGCGACACACAACTGGTTCTGAGCCCACCTTTAACCCCTAAACTGATATCGAAATCGGTTAATCTCCGCACCGCGCCTATGATCATCGCGCCGCGCCATAACACGTATTCTGGCTCTCACTTTTCTTTGCACTTTTTTCAACACTAATACTAACTTAAAAACCAAAATACCCGATATGGACTTAACATTTTCAACCCTGGAGCACCAATAATAATAATCAAATAACAACATGCCTAAAAAACTCCATAAAACGCCACTCTTCAACAATAAACTCTTCAAACTCGGACGTTCTCAATATCATCAATATAACCACCAAATCGTATCCAAACGGACTAAAATGTGATCAATATCGCTAAGGAAAACGTGTATAAAATATGCGATATCACATCCTCTTACGCCTTATTACATAATGTTATTTTAAACTATCAAGACATACTAATAATGGTCACTAAAGTCTTAATTAAAGAGATGCTCTCCCATTACTATTATGTATGTAAGTGTGATTAGTTCAAACTTGTCAAAGAGCTTCAGCTAGATTCAAACTAGTTCAATTGAGTTAGAACAAGGTTCCAATGGGCAAGATCCTTCCATCAATAAGATGACAAGAAATTAAAGAGTTGGTTAATGAAGTTTGGAGGCTAATGCTTTGTCAAGAGACCAAAATCTACATTTGCCTTATTGGGAATCAATGACAATGGTCAAAGACAATGAACTTTCCCCTTTTTACAAGCACATGTCAACCTCCATGCATATGGCCAAGATCAAAGGGGTAATGGAGGTAATTTCAGAGGTTTTTGGCATCTTATTGCAGCCATTCAATAAGGGAAAGTGACAAAACTCAAGGACAAAAACGGCTATAATTTCATAGTTCAGAACCTACACAGTCGAACCACGGTCGACCGTGTGGTGAGCCGCACAACGCTCTGGCAGTTTTCTCTTTCCTATAAAAGCCAAGCCTTGTGTGTTTGAAGACTCACCTCTTACACTTATACTTTCTTATATTCTCTGAATTCATTCAAGTCTTATACTATTTAATTCTTTAGAGTGATTCTAGAAAGAGTGATTGTGAGCTTAGTTGTAAGTTTACTTGTAAACTATCTTTTTAAAGGGATCTAGAAGTTAGATGCAATTTCACTAGGATTAGAGCATTAGGGTCTTGTGGTAAGTGTATTTGGTGATTGTGAATTCTTTAACGGGACGTAAGGGTTCATAAGTTATGTCTTATCGAAGGGCTAGTGTTGTATTCGGACACTCCACCGAGTTTGGAGTATCATAGTGAAGAAAAATCTCATTTCGAAGAATTGGGAGTGGATTAAGGAAGATTAGTTAACGTCTTCTCGAACCACTATAAATCCTTTTATTTGTTCTCTTATCCCTTATCTTTACTTTCATACATATATTACTTGTGAACAAACAACTCAAATCGCACTATAGTGACTTCAAGTTCTAAATCGGTAAAGAATATTTTTAAAATTGTTAAAAATCAACTAAGTAACTATTCACCCCCCCTCTAGTTACTTACACATTATCAAATGCCTTTTCAAAATCAATCTTGAAAAAAATGCCTTGTTCTTTTCTTTTTTTGATCCAATCCACCACCTCGTTCGCAATTAGAACACCTCCCTTCCTTCCATAAAAGCATATCAAGAACTTTTGAAATCACTTTTTTCAAGCTGGCCGCGAGCATTTTAGAAATAATTGCATACAGACATTTTATAAGATTAATAGGCCGAAAATCATTTAAAGAAATCGGTTTCGAAACTTTGGGAACGAGAGAAATGAATAAGCTATTACAGCCTCATGAAATGCCACCAAACTCGAAAAACTTCTGCACTCATACAACAATATCATCTTGTACAGTAGTCCAATCCCTTTTGATGAAGCTGAAATTAAACCCATCGGACCCGGGGGCTTTTGACCCGTTACAAGCCCAAACAACAGCCTTGATTCATCTATAGAATAAGCACATTCATGTGAAAGGATGTCAACATTAGAAAGTTTCATAAAATTGTTACTATGGAACAATGGTCTACATGCCCGGTTCTCTTTGAAATGGTCGGCAAATTTGGCCCAAGCAGTATCTTTAATAGCCAAAGGAGCAGTGACACAACACTAGAAGCCCGTTCAAGACATTCCTGTGTAGTCTCATTTTAACCGAGGCATGAAAGTAACATGAATGTTCGTCACCTTCAATAGCCCATTTGATTATACTCTTTTGCATTAACATCGATTTCTTTACTTTCTCCAATTCTTCCAGCCTATGTAAATCTACCTCATGACTACCAATATCAGAGCTTTTTGTTGTACATAATTTGGCATTAAGTTCCCACTTTTATATTTTTTATTTTAGCACCTTGATATCATTATCCAATTTACTGAAGTTATTTGCAGTCCAAAGTAAAATAGTTATTAAACAAATAACTATGTATGACTTCTAAATGATCCGCGAACAATATTATATACATTGATTATTTAAAAGATTTGTGAACAGATTAAGATCTGTTGATGATTTAAAAAGTAAATTATAGGTCCTTGTGGTTTACACGTAATTATAGCGATAGTCCTTTTTAATTTAAAATTACATTGATCATCCCTCACTTTATATTAACTGCACGGTTCTAGTCCTTTAATATAACGTCTATTTAATCGTTTGTTAAAATGAAATAAATAAGCCCAGTTTTTTACAAACTGAGTTGAAGTTCTACAATTGAAGTATTGATTAGCGTATGATTAATGTTATTATGTATCAAACAACATCATAGTGGCTTTTATTGTTGAAACTGAAAACACCGAAAACATTGACGAGAAAATTGTTTTATATTTACTTATAATTGATTATATTGGCCTGGTCAGTTTATAATTTATTTTGGGTTCGGTCCGTCCCATACTGAGGACAAAAAAATATGAAAATTAAGGACCATAGACCTTACCGAAACTCCCTCGGAATGCTCAGTACGGTTCGGTCCTCAGGTTTTTTCGATTTTTTCGTACCATGCACACCTCTAGACGATACAAAGGAAATTCAAAAATAGCCAAAACAAATGGCAAAAAGAAATAACTTGAATCAAATCCAACAAAAATATCCAATTAAAATGATCGGGAAGTAACTACAAGTCTAACAAGCTAAGCAAGGATCACCAATGTAACAACTACACTAATGAGAATAAACTTAACAGATACAAAACACAAGAGCTGCGATCGGGAAAGTATCGACCGCCTCTGCAACAACAACAAAAGAGAACACCAACAAAAACACAAAAGCGGCCCAAGCCGTCTTCAGATAAGCCAATTCCCAAAAACCAAAACGTCATTCGGATCTGGGACCAAATCTCTAACAGGGAGATCGTCGCTTGGTCCAGACTCAGAGAAATCCTTAAAGGAAAAGACTCGCCTACCGAACCCATCTCTAATTTACAACTCATAATCGCATCGAACCCCGCGACAACCTTTAAAGACATGTTCCCCCACCTACATCTGTCACCTCCAGCATCCGTGAGGCTGTAGTGACCCAAACTTTTCCATGATTATTTATTATATGAGATTCATATTTACATGATTAAATGTTTCCAACATGTTAAGCAATCAAATTTGTTAAGACTTGATTAATTGAAATGAGTTTTAGGTAGACAATTGACCACCCAGTTTGTCCGGCGATTCACGAACGTTAAAACTTGTAAAAATGACATGATGATATATATATGGATATATATATATATATATATATATATATATATATATATATATATATATTTAACATGATATTATGATAAGTAAGTATCTCACTAAGTATATTAACAATAAGTTATATGCATAAAATGAGACTACTGAATTAAAGAACTCAAAACAATATATATAACATTATCGTTATAACAACGTCTGAATTAAAATAAATACATATGTATTGTATTAAGATAATAATACACTATGTTTAACATGATAAAATGATAATTAAATATATCATTAAGTGTGTTAACAATGAACTACATATGTAAAACAAGACTACTAACTTAAGGATTTCAAAACGAGTTATATATAACGATTATCGTTGTAAAAACGTTTTAATGTATATATATCGTACTAAGATATATTCATACACCATGTTATCATGATAATATAATAATTTAACATCTCATTGGATATAATAATAATGAGTTGATTACATTAAACAAGATTGTTAACTTATAAGTTTCAAAACAACACATACATTTAACGACTAACGATGAGTTAACGACCTAATTAAAATGTATGTATATGTATTGTATTAAGATGTATTAGTACACTTTTAAAAGACTTAATGACATGTATCAAACTACTTCTACTTAACAAAAATGATTACATTTACATTTCCATTCGTTTTCATCAACAATTCTACTCGTATACATACAATAATTGTACTCGTATTGTACACAGCTTTTAGATGTATTTACTATTGATCTATACCAATAAAAATCTGCTCCTTAGCAGCCCCAAATGATTAAGAGATATGTGGAACCAAACATTTGGTAACTAGCTTGAATTATTACACTAAAAATTAAATTACAACTTGCTTAAATGGAGACATGGTTCACGTTTTTCTTCACCATCCCACACACTTGCATTTTTCAATTTTCTTTCACTCATTTGATCTCTCTCTTGATCTCTCTTGATGTTCTAAATGTTCTTCATCATCTTCATCAAAATCTACATCAATCTAGTTCAAAAATCCAAACATAAAATAACTTACAAAACAACTACTCAAGAAAACTTCAATAACACTTTCAACTTTTCAAGATTACTTCCAAGCTTTCAAACCCATTCCAAGTAATCATCTAAGGTCAATAAACCTTTGTTATTTACAATAGGTTATCTTTCTTATTCAAGGTAATATTCATATTCAAACTTTGATTCGATTTCTATAACTATAACTATCTTAATTCAAGTAGTAATCTTACTTGAATTTGTTTTCGTGTCATGATTCTACTTCAAGAACTTCCAAGCGATCAAAGATCCTTTGAAGCTCAAGTTATTTTTTCATCATTTCCAGTAGGTTTACCTACTATACTTGAGGTAGTAATGGTGTTCATAACCTTGTTTGATTCATATATATATATATATATATATATATATATATATATATATATATATATATATATATATATATATATATATATATATATATATATATATATATATAACTATCTTTTTTGAAGAATATAACTTGTAATCACTAGAACATAGTTTAGTTAATTCTAAACTTGTTCGCAAACAAAGTTAATCCTTCTAACTTAACTTTTAAAATCAACTAAACATATGTTTTATATCTATATGATATGCTAACTTAATGAATTAAAAGTTGGAAACACGAAGAACACCGTAAAACCGGACATACGCCGTTGTAGTTAAACCGGGGGCTGTTTTGGGTTGGATAATTAAAAACTATGATAACCTTTGAATTAAAAGTTGTTCTTCTGGGAAAATGATATTTCTTATGAACATGAAACTATATCCAAAAGTCATGGTTAAACTCAAAGTGGAAGTATGTTTTTCAAAATGGTCATCAAGATGTCGTTCTTTCGACGGAAATGACTATCTCTTTCAAAAACGACTTGTAACCTGTATTTCCAACTATAAACCTATACTTTTTCTATTTAAATTAATAAATTATGGTTCGATACGAAACCATAGCCTTTTGATTCACTTAAAATGGATTTGAAACGAAAAAATTATGGGTAAAACAAATTTGGATAGAATTGCTAGTTAGCTACGAAAATTTTATAACAAATCTATACTAACAATATACTAAATAACTTATCCTATATTCTATATATATAATATACCTTGATAGACCATAGACACGTATACAATATTTTGACATATCATATTGACATCATCTACATATATTATTTTGAATAACCTATAAGACACTATATGCGATAATGCTCTTGTTAGCATATAATGGGTCGAGGTTAATTCTAAAATAATATATATACCATGGGTTGTGATCGAGTCTGAGACATGTATACACTGGGTAATGGATTGATTCGAGATAATATACATAATATAATATATTGATTTATTTATGTACTTTTAACTGTGGACTACTAATTGTGGACTACTAACGTTGGACTGCTAACTTAACAACTTAAATCATCGACACGTAATAAAATATGTTGTGAATATATTTCGATCATAATTTGATATGTAAAAAATATTTGTTATAGGTTCGTGAATCGACCCGTGGCCAAGTCTTATTTTCGACGAATTGAAAATATGTGAAGGTCGGTTACCAGGTGTTCAACAAGCCTATGCATCGACCCAACAAGCCTCATCCGGGTTACGGATGCTTTAGTACTTCGATTTATCATATCCAATGAGAGTCCCAGAATGATGGGGATATTCTATATGCATCTTGTTAAGGTCGGTTACCAGGTGTTCAGCATATGAATGATTTTTATCTCTATGCAGTTTGCAAAATACCTGATATGAGATGGATGTTTACGAAAAATGAAATCTTGTGGTCTATTATTACAATTTGATATATATATATATATATATATATACTCACCACCATTTTTTGTTGACGTTTAAAGCATGTTTATTCTCAGGTGATTATTAAGAGCTTCCGCTGTTGCATGCTAAATTAAGGACAAGATTTGGAGTCAGCATGTTGTATAATATTGTTTAAAAACTGCATTCGGAAATCGTATTTTATTGTAACATATTAATATTGTAAACCATAATGTAATGGTCGTGTGTAAACGTTATATTTTAGATTATCATTATTTGATAATCTATGTTATGTCTAATAAACCTTTGTCGATAAAATAAAGGTTATGGTTTGTTTTAAAAACGAATGCAGTCTTTGAAAAACGTCTCATATAGAGGTCAAAACCTGGCAACAAAACCAATTAATATGAAACGTTTATAATCGATATGAACGGGACATTTCAGTTGGTATCCGAGCGTTGGTCTTAGAGAACCAGAAATTTGCATTAGTGTGTCTTATCGAGCTTGTTAGGATGCATTAGTGAGTCTGGACTTCGAACGTGTTTACTTTAAAAACGATTGCTTAACATTTTTATTGGAAACTATATATTTTTACATGTAAATATTATGTGGTATATTACTAATGTGTTAGTTGATGTGTGATAGATGTCTACTTCCAGTACCAACCCCATCGAATCACCTAATAACAATGAAGAGTCGAATGTATTTTGGGAAGATTCACAAATTCCGGAAGAAGAAGAAGAACCGGAAGAAGAGCAACCGGAAGAAGAGGAACCGGAAGAAGAGGAACTAGAAGAGGAGGAACCGGAAGAAGAAGAAGTTCTGGAGGAGGAAATAACAAAAATCATAGAAAAACCATTAAATAAAAGAAAATCTTCAACCAATGGACCAAAGTTAAAAATGGTTTGTGGTGTCTCCGCTGAGGAGGAAAAATATTGGAAAGATTACCAATTTTCCGATGAATCGGATCCCGACGAGGATTCCGATGATGTTATAGAAATTACCTCGGCTCAATTTAATAAAGAAAAAGAAAACAATAAGGAAAAATCTATAAAAATAGAGAAACCTAACCCCAAACCCGATGAACAATATGTTATGATGAGATACCCTGATGGGGTATACCGTAAACACCCGTATTTCTTAAACTTTAACTATAGCCTGGGAACATCAAAGCAACAGGATTTTTCTAGACCATTTGTGAAAAGAACAGCTCGTATTAAAGGATCACCATTTATCCCAAGGAAATTAGCAAAATGAACCGAGTCTGAGAGGAAGAAACGAGTGAGTCCGAATAAAGAGTTGTAATCATTTACTTTTATCATGTCATGTAATATATGTATTGTAGTGTGCTTTACTTTTATGTTATATGTAAAAATTGCTTGTATTGTTTGATAATTATCTGTTATGAATCTAATCTTCATCTATTTTACAGTATAAAAACACAAAATGGACGTTAAGGATAGACAACCGAATATTTTAGAAGACCTACCACGGGATATGATTGATGAAATCTTGTCTAGAGTTGGTCAGAATTCATTGGCTCAATTGTTTATGGCAAAATTAGTTTGTAGGACATTTGAAAGACGTTCCAGGCATCCCTTGATTTATAGAAGGCTTTCCTTCGATAGGTGGTATATCTCACACTGGGGATACCCTAAGTTGGCTCGTGTTTTCTTTGAGGCTATGTGTGCGGAAAACCCTAACGCACTTTTCCGCTTCGGGTTGAGGGCCTATTTTGACTCCCTATATCCCAATATAGGACTTCATTCTTTAAAAAGGACTTCAAACATGCAACTCAAAGAATCATGTTACATTTACAGGTTAGTGATGTTCGCCTCTCATCAAATTGAGAAAAAGAACATCGGGTTGCAACTACTTAATAAAACATTTCCACGGGTGACCGATTCAGTAGTTGAGGTGAGAAATAAGGTTTTTAAGTTGTTATGGAACTGTTGGGTATTTTGTAACCCCCGTCCTTTTGACGACATTACAAAGTGCTGCCTTGCCAACGGCCACAACGGTTATTCCCCACTTGACCAAGGATGTGAAATAGTATTAGTAAAACCCGAATGCACAACTTGTTTCTGGTCCTATAAATTACGTGTCTTTATTGCCTTTACTGAACAATTTGCGTTTAACTAGAATTGTCTTCACAACTGCTTTGTATCAAAGTTATTATGTGCTATATTTCAAGCTGTATGTAAAATAGTGGTATTGTACGTTTGTAAAATATTGTATTAAAATTTGAACGTGAAATATTATTATCAGTTTTTCATGATAGAATTGTAGTAGTTGATTTGTATATTAGCTACTAAGTATGAACCTAACGGGTAGGTACTACCCGAATTTGAATTATAAAACGCTAATATGAAGAAAAAGCTTTTATAAATAAGTTCATATTATGCTATGAAATACTATTGACTACACCTAATATTCTTTATGATTAACTGAACTCTTTTGGCTATTTTTGAAGGAAATGGCACCGACTACTCGACAGAACTTGAATATGAGCGAGGAAGACTTCCGTGTTTTCCTTGCAGCAAACATAGCTGCAGTATAGGCTGCAATGCAAAACAACAATAACTCTAAATCTAGCAATGGAACTAACTCCGCAAGAAATCGTGTAGGATGCTCCTACAAGGAATTCACTGCCTGTAAACCTCTGGAATTCGATGGAACCGAAGGACCAATCGGATTAAAATGGTGGACCGAGAAGGTCGACTTGGTGTTTGCCATAAGTAAATGTACTGAAGAAGACAAGGTAAAGTACGCTACGCATACCTTCACGGGTACTGCGTTAACATGGTGGAACACCTATCTCGAGCAGGTGAGACAAGATGCTGCTTACGCACTACCGTGGTCAGCATTCAAACATATGATGAATGAGCAGTACCGTCCCAGAAAGGAGGTCAATAAGCTCAAGGCAGAGCTTAGAGAATTACGAACACAAGGATTCGATATTACCACATACGAACGATGATTCACAGAGTTGTGCCTATTGTGTCCAAGAGTGTTCGAAGATGAAGAAGAGCAGATCGACGCGTTTGTAAAAGGGTTACCAAAAAGGATTCAGGAGGATGTAAGTTCAAACGAGCCCACCTCCATACAAAAGGCAAGTCGAATGGCTCTCAAACTCATAAATCAAATTGAGGGAAGAATTAAAGAGCAGGCGGCTGAGGAGGCCAAAGTGAAGCAAGTCAAGAGAAAAATGGGAAGAAAACAGTGACAAGGGTCACCAATACAACAACATTAACTATCGCTTCAACAATCAACACAACAATCACAACTACAATCACACCACTTTTTGTAACAACAAACGCAACAACAACCATCCCAACAACAACAATAACTACAACAACTACAACAACCGTCTTAACAACCATAACAACCGCAACAACAATCTCAATAACAACAATGGCAACAATAATCCGAAAATTCCATGCAATAGGTGTGAAGGATATCATCTGGGTAAATACTGTGGGGTAGTATGTAACAAATGTAATAGAAAGGGTCATGGTGCGACGAAGTATGAAGCTTACGGACCAGTGGTTAAAGGAACAAATAATGCCCACATTACTTGTTTCGGATGCGAGAAGAAGGGCCACTACAAAACTATGTGCCCAAATCAGAAAAATTATAATGGGCAAAACCGTGGAAGAGTCTTCAACATTAATGCGATAGAAGCGCAGGAAGACCCGGAGCTTGTTACGGGTACGTTTCTTATTGACGATAAACCTGCTTATGTTTTATTTGATTCGGGTGCGGATAGAAGCTATATGAGTAGATATTTTTCTGCCAAATTAAGTTATCCATTAACGCCCTTGGATAATAAATTTTTACTCGAATTAGCAAACGGTAAATTAATTATAGCAGATAAAATATGTTGGAATCGAGAAATTAAACTAGTTGGCAAAACATTTAAGATTAATTTGATACCAGTTGAGTTAGGGAGTTTTGATGTAATAATTGGCATGGACTGGTTGAAAAGGAGAAACAGAGGTCGTATGTTACAAAAATGCGATTCGCATTATGCGCGAGAAGAGAAAACCCTTAATGGTGTACGGAGAAAAGAGCAACGCGAAGTTAAATCTTATTAGTAATTTGAAGGCACAAAAGCTAATAAGAAAAGGTTGCTATGCCGTTATAGCACACGTCGAGAAAATAAATTCAGAAGAAAAGAACATCAATGATGTTCCCATCGCAAAAGAATTTCCCGATGTATTTCCGAAAGAATTACCGGGACTACCTCCACATCGATCTGTTGAATTTCAAATAGATCTTGTACCCGGAGCTGCACCGATAGCTCGTGCTCCTTACAGACTCGCACCTAGCGAAATGAAGGAATTACAAAGCCAATTACAAGAACTTTTGGAGCGTGGTTTCATTCGACTAAGTACATCACCGTGGGGAGCTCCGGTGTTGTTTGTCAAAAAGAAGGATGGTACATTCAGGTTATGTATCGACTACCGAGAGTTGAACAAACTTACCATCAAGAACTGTTATCCACTACCGAGAATCGATGACTTATTTGATCAACTACAAGGCTCATCGGTTTATTCGAAGATTGATTTACGTTCCGGGTATCATCAAATGCGGATGAAGGAGAATGATATTTCGAAGACTGCTTTTAGAACGCGTTACGGTCATTACGAGTTTATGGTTATGCCGTTTGGATTAACTAACGCAGCAGCTGTGTTCATGGACCTCATGAACCGAGTGTGTGGATCATATCTTGACAAGTTTGTCATTGTTTTCATTGATGACATACTTATTTACTCAAAGAATGATCAAGAGCACGGAGAACATTTGAGAAAAGTGCTAGAATTGTTGAGGAAAGAAAATTCGTACGCTAAGTTTTCAAAGTGTGCATTTTGGTTGAAAGAAGTTCAATTCCTCGGTCACGTAGTGAACAAAGAAGGTATTCAGGTTGATCCATCAAAGATTGAAACCGTTGAAAACTGGGAAACCCCGAAAACTCCGAAGCATATACGCCAATTTTTAGGATTGGCTGGTTACTACAGAAGATTCATCTAAGATTTTTCCAAAATAGCAATACCCTTGACTGCATTAACGTATAAAGGGAAGAAATTTGAATTGAAGGATGAGCAAGAGAAAGAGTTCCAATTGTTGAATAAAAAGCTAACTACGGCACCTATATTGTCATTGCCTGAAGGGAATGATGATTTTGTGATTTATTGTAACGCTTCGAAGCAAGGTCTCGGTTGTGTATTAATGCAACGAAAGAAGGTAATTGCTTACGCATCTAGACAATTGAAGATTCATGAGCATAATTATACGACTCACGATTTGGAATTGGGCGCTGTTGTTTTTGCATTAAAGATATGGAGGCACTATCTATATGGGGTCAAATGTACCATATATACCGACCACAAAAGTCTCCAACATATATTTGATAAAAAATAACTGAACATGAGGCAACGTAGGTGGATGGAGCTGTTAAATGATTACGACTTTGAGATTCGTTATCACCCGGAAAAGGCAAATGTGGTAGTCGATGCCTTAAGTAGAAAAGACAGGGAACCTATTTGAGTAAAAGCTATGAATATAATTATTCATACTAACCTTACTACTCGAATAAAGGAGGCGCAACAAGGAGTTTTGAAAGAAGGGAATTTGATGAATGAAATACCCAAAGGATCGGAGAAGCATCTTAATATTCAGGAAGACGGAACCCGGTATAGGGCTGAAAGAATTTGGGTACCAAAGTCTGGAGGTGTGAGGGAAATGGTACTTAGGGAAGCACATAAAACCAGATATTCAATAAATCCTGGAGCGTAAAAGATGTACCAAGATCTCAAGAAACACTTTTGGTGGCCGGGTATGAAAGCCGATATTGCTACATATGTGGGAGAATGCTTAACTTGTTCTAAAGTTAAAGCTGAACATCAGAAACCATCAGGTCTACTTCAACAACCCAAAATCCCGGAATAGAAATGGGAAAACATTACCATGGATTTCATTACTAAATTGCCAAGGACTGCAAGTGGTTATGATACTATTTGGGTAATAGTCGATCGTCTTACCAAATCAGCACACTTCCTACCAATGAGAGAGGATGACAAAATGGAGAAGTTAGCACGACTATACTTGAAGGAAGTCATCTCCAGACATGGAATACTAGTCTCTATTATCTCTGATAGGGATGGCAGATTTGTTTCAAGATTTTGGCAGACGTTACAACAAGCATTGGGACTCGTTTAGACATGAGTACTGCCTATCATCCACAAACTAATGGGTAGAGTGAAAGGACGATACAAACGCTTGAAGACATGCTACGAGCATGTGTTATTGATTTTGCAAATGGATGGGATCGACATCTACCGTTAGCAGAATTTTCATACAACAACAGTTATCACTCGAGTATTGAGGCGGCACCGTTCGAGGCACTTTACGGTAGAAAGTGCAGGTCTTCGATTTGTTGGAGCGAGGTAGGAGATAGATAAATTACGGGTCCGGAGATAATCCAAGAAACTACCGAGAAAATCATTCAAATTCAACAACGGTTGAAAATCGCACAGAATCGACAAAAGAGCTACGCGGACATTAGAAGAAAGATTTAGAATTTGAAATTGGTGACATGGTCATGCTTAAGGTATCACCTTGGAAAGGCGTTGGTCGTTTTGGAAAGCGAGGAAAACTAAACCCGAGATACATTGGGCCATTCAAGATTATTGATCGTGTCAGATCGGTAGCTTATCGACTTGAATTACCGCAATAATTAGCTAGCGTACATAATACTTTTCACGTCTCGAATCTGAAAAAATGCTTAGCTATGGAGGATCTCACTATTCCTTTAGATGAAATTAAAATCAACGAGAAACTACAATTCGTTGAAGAACCCGTTGAAATAATGGATCGTGAGGTTAAAGGACTTAAGCAAAACAAGATACTAATCGTTAAAGTTCGATGGAATGCTCGTAGAGGACCCGAGTTCACCTGGGAGCATGAATATCAGATAAAACAGAAATACCCACACTTATTTTCAGATGATACGTCAACACCTCCATCTACTTAAAATTTCGGGACGAAATTTATTTAACGGGTAGGTACTGTAGTGACCCGAACTTTTTCATGATTATATATTATATGAGATTCATATTTACATGATTAAATGTTTCCAACATGTTAAGCAATCAAACTTATTAAGACTTGATTAATTGAAATGAGTTTTAGGTAGACAATTGACCACCCAGTTTGTCCGGCGATTCACGAACGTTAAAACTTGTAAAAATGACATGATGATATATATATGGATATATATATATATATATATATATATATATATATATATAACATGATATTATGATAAGTAAGTATCTCACTAAGTATATTAACAATAAGTTATATGCATAAAATGAGACTACTGAATTAAAGAACTCGAAACGACATATATCACAATTATCGTTATAACAACGTCTGAATTAAAATAAATACATATGTATTGTATTAAGATATTAATACACTATGTTTAACATGATAAAATTATAATTAAATATATCATTAAGTGTATAAACAATGAACTACATATGTAAAACAAGACTACTAACTTAAGGATTTCGAAACGAGTTATATATAACGATTATCGTTGTAAAAACGTTTTAATGTATATATATATATATATATATATATATATATATATATATCATACTAAGATATATTCATAAACCATGTTATCATGATAATATAACAATTTAACATCTCATTGGATATAATAATAATGGTTTGATTACATTAAACAAGATTGTTAACTTATAAGTTTCAAAACAACACATACATTTAACGACTAACGATGAGTTAACGACCTAATTAAAATGTATGTATATGTATTGTATTAAGATGTATTAGTACACTTTTGAAAGACTTAATGACATGTATCAAACTACTTCTACTTAACAAAAATTATTACATTTACATTTCCATTCATTTTCATCAACAATTCTACTCGTATACATACAGTAATTGTACTCGTATTGTACACAGCTTTTAGATGTATTTACTATTGATCTATACCAATAAAAATCTGCTCCTTAGCAGCCCTAAATGATTAAGAGACATGTGGAACCAAACATTTGGCAACTAGCTTGAATTATTACACTAAAAATTAAATTACAACTTGCTTAAATGGAGACATGGTTCAGTTTTTTCTTCACTATCCCACACACTTGCATTTTTCAATTTTCTTTCACTCAGTTGATCTCTCTCTTGTTCTTTCTTGATGTTCTAAGTGTTCTTCATCAACTTCATCAAAATCTACATCAATCTAGCTCAAAAATCCAAACATAAAACAACTTACAAAACAACTACTCAAGAAAACTTCAATAACACTTTCAAGTTTGCAAGATTACTTCCAAGCTTTCAAACCCATTCCAAGTAATCATCTAAGGTCAAGAAACCTTTGTTATTTACAATAGGTTATCTTTCTTATTCAAGGTAATATTCATATTCAAACTTTGATTCGATTTCTATAACTATCTTAATTCAAGTAGTAATCTTACTTGAATTTGTTTTCGTGTCATGATTCTACTTCAAGAACTTCCAAGCCATCAAAGATCCTTTGAAGCTCAAGTTATTTTTTCATCATTTCCAGTAGGTTTACCTACTATACTTGAGGTAGTAATTGTAACGACCCGACCAAATCGTCATTGACGGCGCCGTTAACTTAGGTCCCGTTGCGTGGTCGTAGTCCCTATATGAGACTCGTTTGACCAAAATTATGTCGCATTCATTTGAAAGGTACAAGACTTGCAAGTTTAGTTTACAAAACCGTTCGACAACAAGTCTAAGGTTACAAAAGTCATAAAGTATAAATGAAATAACTTGCGACATAATATAAGTTGAAAAACACAGTTGCTATAAATAGCGTAAGTATGTAAACAAAAGTTTGAATCCAAAAGTGCTATCCCTAGCGTATGTATGCATGGTAGACTCCAATCAAGTAATCAAAGAGTGCGGAAGCATGTAACAAATAGCCATGTGAAAACCTGAGAAAACATAGAAGAATCTGTCAACGCAAAGACGTTGGTGAAATCATAGGTTTAAGTAAGTGAATAAAAGTAAAGTAAGTCGAACCACAAGATTTGCAAAGTTGAAATAATAGTAGTACATTCTAAAAGTTAATATTCACGAGCACCCAATTATCAAAGCTTAACGTTCCGTCCGTTGAATACCCCATCAATTAGTGCTAGAACAACACTGTTCCCGAAAATATATTTCATCCGTAGACAGTAGCGAACCGTCAAGGATGAGGGTTGTCAACCCAATATGGCCATATAACATAAGTTCTCGCTTACACCATCTGATGTAACTAATGATAATCGGATTGAGGATTTTTGTTCTAAACTCGTATGTAGAATGTTTGTTTTCCCGTTCTTGTGTTCACTTAGTTCAAAAGAATCGTTTATGTTTTCTCATCCCAAAAGTAAGTTCAAAAGAGTAAAAAAAGTGGGACTATGATCTCACCTCGAGTGCACGAGTATAAAGGTACTTCAACAAGTAAACGTGTGCATGAAAGTTGCTTAGCCTTGACCTAAACAAGTAAGTTGTATCAATTAACCGGTTACGACACAAGGTCGGGTGAAATGTGTTCAATTAGTCCTATGGCTCGTTACGACTCGATTAAGTATAGCATGTGAATCACGTTGTCAAGTTTCATACAAGAAACGAGTATAAAAGCATGTTAGAATGATTGTATAAAAGTTTGGTTAAGTTTGACTAAAAGTCAAACTTGGTCAAAGTCAACGAAAAAGTCAACACGTTCGGGTTCGGTCCCGAACTATTTTTCTGAGGTTTTTATTCATATATAAGCATATTAGAACAAGTTTCATGTGAATCGGAGGTCGATAGCTAGTCAAACATTTCGCATGAAATGCGCCAAAGTGAGCAGAATCTGGCCAGGCGATTCTGCGCGCCGCGCGGGTATGTGGCGCGCCGCGCCACTACCTGGCCAGAGAATTCTGGTCAGTTTTCAAAGTATGCACGAACCAAAACACAAACAATCACATTTTATGATCCGCAACCAATTAGAACATGTATTTTATATCATCGGAAAGCTATTTCGACAAGGAATACAACTAACCACATATCATTAATCAAAAACATCATTTACAATAACCGAAAACTCGTCAATTGGTCAAGAAAGGTTTATTTTCAAAGTTTCAAGTTCGTAAAACGTATTTTATGATTCGGGAATCCAATTTACACATACGATATGCCGTTTTGAAGGTAATGAAGCATACATTACAACTAAACACTTACTAATAACATTTCATGGCATTCGAAACATCAAAAGCTCGTTTTAAGTCTATCAAACCCTAACCAAAATCCGCAAAAATCAATATTCATGTTTTTGAAGTTTCCTTAATCAACCTACGCATCAAAACGAAGCTAGTGATACTAGTAACACAATTAAAACATGCACTTTAACAATCTAACAACATTAACCCATCCAAAATCAAGGATTAAGCTAACCCATTTCAAATGTTCAAACTAGTTACTCAAAACAACGAATCGAGCAAACAAAACATATATTCATGTTATACACGAGCCATAGACACTAACTAACACAATTTCAAGTCAAAAACACGAATTTAAAGAAATCTAGAGTTTTAGAAATGTTACCCAAACGAGATGAAGTTTGTATCAAAATGTAGAGGATGAAGAGAGGATCACGAAAATGTAATCGGATTTGTTGTGAGCTTCCAAGATTGAATTTAGATGATGAATGATTGAATTGGGTGTTTGTGTGTGTGTTCTTGATAGAGAGAAAGAGAGAGAGGTGGAGGTGATTGAATGGAGGAGAAATGGGTTGACTAGTTGACCTAGTCAACTAGTTTGCCCATTTGGCAACTCCGGTCCCTCGAGTTTCAAAGCGGGTGCGGGATTTAACCGATCGAATATTTTTAAAACGCAAGTTAACGAGAGATGTTATAATTAAATGACGGAATTTTTATGAACGTTAGTCAACGGAAACTACGAATTTAAATAACGAAAGGTATTATTTAAAAGAAAAAGACGGTGTTAAAAATAAATTTAATGGAAAAACGCGGGATGTTACATTATCCACAACTCAAAAGAAATTTCGTCCCGAAATTTAGTTGGAAGTAGTAGTTGTTGTTTCTTCCTCGAGATCTTGCGTTGTTGGTTCTACGAATAAGTGAAGGTACTCCCTTGGGCATTTCAACGAACTTTGACAGTCGGGATTTCACGTCGTCTTAGAGTTTGGGTTCACGATTCATGGTTTCGACCGGCCCTCCTAGGAATGAAGTTTATCGTCGATAGTGAGTTCATCAAAGGAGATAGCAAGTTCTCGTTTCGCAAAACACGTCTTTGAGTTGATACATCGAATGTAGGATAAACGGAGACCCAAAATGAGTCGGAAAAGTCTAAACGGCTAGCGACGGGTCCAAAACACCCCAAGAATTTAAAGGATCAAAATATCGCGGATTTAGCTTCCTACGTTTTCCCGAAACGGATTGCACCTTTCCAAGGTGCGACTCTTAACGTGACGCGGTTTCCCACGTGGAATTTGAAATGTTTACGTCTAACATCGGCGTAGCTCTTGGTGATTACGAGTCGCGTAGGGTTTTACCTGAATATGAATAAATTTTCTCGGTTGCTCATGAATAACCTCGGCCCCGGTGAATTGATCATCGTTTACTTGGTTCGACAAAGGAGAATGACGTTTCCGGTCACATGTGGTTTCAAAAGGAGTGACGTTAAGACTCGAATGAAGATCATTGTAGTACGAGGATTCGGTTAAAGGAAAATACTTTTCTCAAGTAAATTTGAAGTTGGTAATACAAACTTGTATTATGGTTTCCAAGGTTTAAATCGCATGTTTGTTCGGTCCGTCGGGTTGTGGAAGGTACGCGGTACTCATGTCTAAACGCGGTCCCGAGGCTTTTTGTAAGGCACTCCAAAATCTAGAAGTGAAACGAGGATCTCGATCCGAAACGGGGTACATTTCCCTAAGGCATATTGAACAAGTTTGCTAGGAATTGAAAACGTTAGCTAGGACAAGTTTCTCAAGAAAATTCGCGTCGCGGAAGATTTATCGGTTTTCAAATACGTTCGTCGAGACTATTCACCCTCGTGGCGAATACTAGTATAACGTGGAGAGTCCCTCCCTCCATTGGGAGTTTAGAATAAAGATTTCCTGAACCGGAAGTACGAGTGTGATGAGAGAGAAGTTTCCGCCTCGGTGCGAGCATAACGAGTAAATCGTAATTAGTCAATAAGACTGTGCGAGGACGAGATAGTATACACGTGTAACATACGGTTGAAGTCGAGAGGAATCGGTAATTCATTCGGAAGCATAAGTATAGTTCGACAAAAGTCGAAGGGGTGTCCCCGGTATGGTTGTTATCAATATTCTCGGAGTTTTCGGATGTCCAAACATGAAAGGATGAAGTCATGTACATGGCACATGGTGGTGTTTAGGTTGATCGAGTCTAACCACCATCACGCGTCACTAGAACTTTGGTATGTCTTACCGTAATATAACCACGTTGATCGAGTGTCGTTATATTACGCTAACTCATACCTCCATTCCCACATCACTCTATAGATTCAAGTTCGTGTAATCGCGAAAATCTAAAATGAACAAAATGTAACGACGTCTCAAACGTGACTCGTATTAAATCGAAAGAATTGGTGCAACTCTGAAGATGCGTTCCCCGAGGGAAGTGTATAGTTGATTGTTCACGTCAATGCGGTTCGAGTCAGACAAAAATGTATTCAGGTATGAAAAGAGTAACGAGTCATGATAACGAGTAGCACGCAACCGTAGTGATAAATGTTGATGACGATACTCACCTAGAGTAGTGATGGTAGTAACACCAAAAAGTAGATAGTAAGAAACACCAGTGGGAAATCGATAGTAAGTTGAAACGGTGGCAAATAACAATCCGGGAGACAGAGTTCCCGAACAAGTGTGACTAATGAAGTCGTCGTCTTCCATACGTGTATGAATCATGAATTTACGTGTGTTACCAAAAAGTGGCGGAATACGAGTTCGTATGATGAAGGTTGGGTACCATTAAAAAGTTTGCCTAAGAATGATTCAAGTATAATGCACAAGTAGTCAAGTAAGTGCTATCTATAGCAAATGTATGTCAGAATGCAATTGCTAACTATCCGGTTGTAGTCTAGACTCACTAATGCGTCCTAACGACTCTGTTAGACACACTAATGCACATCCTAGTTCCCTACAACCAACGCTCTGATACCACTTGTAACGACCCGACCAAATCGTCATTGACGGCGCCGTTAACTTAGGTCCCGTTGCGTGGTCGTAGTCCCTATATGAGACTCGTTTGACCAAAATTATGTCGCATTCATTTGAAAGGTACAAGACTTGCAAGTTTAGTTTACAAAACCGTTCGACAACAAGTCTAAGGTTACAAAAGTCATAAAGTATAAATGAAATAACTTGCGACATAATATAAGTTGAAAAACACAGTTGCTATAAATAGCGTAAGTATGTAAACAAAAGTTTGAATCCAAAAGTGCTATCCCTAGCGTATGTATGCATGGTAGACTCCAATCAAGTAATCAAAGAGTGCGGAAGCATGTAACAAATAGCCATGTGAAAACCTGAGAAAACATAGAAGAATCTGTCAACGCAAAGACGTTGGTGAAATCATAGGTTTAAGTAAGTGAATAAAAGTAAAGTAAGTCGAACCACAAGATTTGCAAAGTTGAAATAATAGTAGTACATTCTAAAAGTTAATATTCACGAGCACCCAATTATCAAAGCTTAACGTTCCGTCCGTTGAATACCCCATCAATTAGTGCTAGAACAACACTGTTCCCGAAAATATATTTCATCCGTAGACAGTAGCGAACCGTCAAGGATGAGGGTTGTCAACCCAATATGGCCATATAACATAAGTTCTCGCTTACACCATCTGATGTAACTAATGATAATCGGATTGAGGATTTTTGTTCTAAACTCGTATGTAGAATGTTTGTTTTCCCGTTCTTGTGTTCACTTAGTTCAAAAGAATCGTTTATGTTTTCTCATCCCAAAAGTAAGTTCAAAAGAGTAAAAAAAGTGGGACTATGATCTCACCTCGAGTGCACGAGTATAAAGGTACTTCAACAAGTAAACGTGTGCATGAAAGTTGCTTAGCCTTGACCTAAACAAGTAAGTTGTATCAATTAACCGGTTACGACACAAGGTCGGGTGAAATGTGTTCAATTAGTCCTATGGCTCGTTACGACTCGATTAAGTATAGCATGTGAATCACGTTGTCAAGTTTCATACAAGAAACGAGTATAAAAGCATGTTAGAATGATTGTATAAAAGTTTGGTTAAGTTTGACTAAAAGTCAAACTTGGTCAAAGTCAACGAAAAAGTCAACACGTTCGGGTTCGGTCCCGAACTATTTTTCTGAGGTTTTTATTCATATATAAGCATATTAGAACAAGTTTCATGTGA
Organism: Rutidosis leptorrhynchoides; assembly: GCF_046630445.1. Taxonomy (NCBI): domain Eukaryota; kingdom Viridiplantae; phylum Streptophyta; class Magnoliopsida; order Asterales; family Asteraceae; genus Rutidosis; species Rutidosis leptorrhynchoides. Next base: position 370,101,999 of record NC_092338.1, read on the forward strand.
ATCGGAGGTCGATAGCTAGTCAAACATTTCGCATGAAATGCGCCAAAGTGAGCAGAATCTGGCCAGGCGATTCTGCGCGCCGCGCGGGTATGTGGCGCGCCGCGCCACTACCTGGCCAGAGAATTCTGGTCAGTTTTCAAAGTATGCACGAACCAAAACACAAACAATCACATTTTATGATCCGCAACCAATTAGAACATGTATTTTATATCATCGGAAAGCTATTTCGACAAGGAATACAACTAACCACATATCATTAATCAAAAACATCATTTACAATAACCGAAAACTCGTCAATTGGTCAAGAAAGGTTTATTTTCAAAGTTTCAAGTTCGTAAAACGTATTTTATGATTCGGGAATCCAATTTACACATACGATATGCCGTTTTGAAGGTAATGAAGCATACATTACAACTAAACACTTACTAATAACATTTCATGGCATTCGAAACATCAAAAGCTCGTTTTAAGTCTATCAAACCCTAACCAAAATCCGCAAAAATCAATATTCATGTTTTTGAAGTTTCCTTAATCAACCTACGCATCAAAACGAAGCTAGTGATACTAGTAACACAATTAAAACATGCACTTTAACAATCTAACAACATTAACCCATCCAAAATCAAGGATTAAGCTAACCCATTTCAAATGTTCAAACTAGTTACTCAAAACAACGAATCGAGCAAACAAAACATATATTCATGTTATACACGAGCCATAGACACTAACTAACACAATTTCAAGTCAAAAACACGAATTTAAAGAAATCTAGAGTTTTAGAAATGTTACCCAAACGAGATGAAGTTTGTATCAAAATGTAGAGGATGAAGAGAGGATCACGAAAATGTAATCGGATTTGTTGTGAGCTTCCAAGATTGAATTTAGATGATGAATGATTGAATTGGGTGTTTGTGTGTGTGTTCTTGATAGAGAGAAAGAGAGAGAGGTGGAGGTGATTGAATGGAGGAGAAATGGGTTGACTAGTTGACCTAGTCAACTAGTTTGCCCATTGGCAACTCCGGTCCCTCGAGTTTCAAAGCGGGTGCGGGATTTAACCGATCGAATATTTTTAAAACGCAAGTTAACGAGAGATGTTATAATTAAATGACGGAATTTTTATGAACGTTAGTCAACGGAAACTACGAATTTAAATAACGAAAGGTATTATTTAAAAGAAAAAGACGGTGTTAAAAATAAATTTAACGGAAAAACGCGGGATGTTACAGTAATGGTGTTCATAACCTTGTTCAATATATATATATATATATATATATATATATATATATATATATATATATATATATATATATATATATATATATCTTATTCGAAGAATATAACTTGTAATCACTAGAACATAGTTTAGTTAATTCTAAACTTGTTCGCAAACAAAGTTAATCCTTCTAACTTAACTTTTAAAATCAACTAAATACATTTTTTATATCTATATGATATGCTAACTTAATGATTTAAAAGTTGGAAACACGAAGAACACCGTAAAACCGGAAATATCATATTGACATCATATATATATATATATATATATATATATATATATATATATATATATATATATATATATATTATTTTGAATAACCCATAAGACACTATATGCGGTAATGCTCGAGTTAGCATATAATGGGTCGAGGTTAATTCTAAAATAATATATATACCATGGGTTGTGATCGAGTCTGAGACATGTATATACTGGGTCGTGGATTGATTCGAGATAATATACATAATATAATATATTGATTTATTTATGTACTACTAACTGTGGACTACTAATTGTGGACTACTAACGTTGGACTGCTAACTTAACAACTTAAATCATCAACACGTAATAAAATATATTGTGAATATATTTTGATCATAATTTGATATGTAAATATATATTTGTTATAGGTTCGTGAATCGACCCGTGGCCAAGTCTTATTTCCGACGAATTAAAAATATGTGAAAGTGAGTTATAGTCCCACTTTTAATATCTAATATTTTTGGGATGAGAATACATGCAGTTTTCTAAATGTTTTACAAAATAGACACAAGTAATCGAAACTACATTCTATGTTGAATTATCGAACCGAATAAGCCCATTTTTAGCTTGGTAGCCTAAGAATTGGTGTTTATTATAATTGCCACCAATTGACGCGAATCCTAAAGATAGATCTATTTGGCCCAACAAGCCTCGTCTGGGTTACAGATGCTTTAGTACTTCGATTTATCATATCCGATGAGAGTCCCGAAATGATGGGGATATTCTATATGCATCTTGTTAAGGTCGGTTACCAGGTGTTCAACATATGAATGATTTTTATCTCTATGCAGTTTGCGAAATACCTTATATGAGATGGATGTTTATGAAAAATGAAATCTTGTGGTCTATTATTACAATTTGATATATATATATATATATATATATATATATATATATATATATATATATATATATATATATATATATATATATATATATATATATATAGGTTAAACATATAACTCACCAACATTTTTTGTTGACGTTTAAAGCATGTTTATTCTCAGGTGATTATTAAGAGCTTCCGCTGTTGCATGCTAAATTAAGGACAAGATTTGGAGTCAGCATGTTGTATAATATTGTTTAAAAACTGCATTCGGAAATCGTATTTTGTTGTAACATATTAATATTGTAAACCATTATGTAATGGTCGTGTGTAAACGTTATATTTTAGATTATCATTATTTGATAATCTATGTTATGTCTAATAAACCTTTGTCAATAAAATAAAGGTTATGGTTTGTTTTAAAAACGAATGCAGTCTTTGAAAAACGTCTCATATAGAGGTCAAAACCTCACAACGAAACCAATTAATATGAAACATTTATAATCGATATGAACGGGACATTTCAGAGGCCATCACCTGCCACCATCCACTATCATCCAGCCAACAACGGGGTGGTATACCACCGTAGATACCAGAAAATCAAAAAAGAGAACCGGCAGCCTCCGGTGACCACTAAGGATGGCAATCAACGTCCAATTCAATAGATATCCACCCGATCCATCCTCTAAAAGTGGTATAGATGACCTAGCAATCGATCCGATGGATATGAATATAGATAAGAAGATTAGTGGATAGACTATGAACGAAAATTCATAATTCGTGGATGAACTCCCTTTCACCCGAAATAACTACATATATAAATATATTACTAGAATAAACATTAATTATATGGTGTTATTTCCATTACATATATATTGTAACAACCCAACCCGATAACCGACCAAAAATAGTCCCAAAAAAATAATTTAACTGCTGCTCAGGTGTGGTGTGCGGCGCGCTCCACTGAAAGTGCGCGGCGCTCACAAGGCGTTCCAGGCTCTGATCAAACTGTTTTTAACTCGTAAAAAGATGGACCACTTCCCGACGTATTTAGACCGAACGCTTTTCACGACAAACTTATATATGTAAAACTAACACGAATCAAACATAAAACGATGTTTTACAAGCGGGGCCCACACGACCCAAAATACAAGTTTAATACAAGTTTAGAGTTTCGACCACCAAAAAGTTTAAGTTCCAAACTACACAATGAGCATGGCGTTTGGGATTAAACTACCCAACTATCGGTCAAACTCCAAGAGCTACTAAAGCTAAAAGCGTCCCCTAGGATCAAGCGGGATCTCTAGTCCGAATGAATGCCCTTACCCTTATCCACGCCGGAACCTATAAAATGGTAAACAACGAGAGGGTAAGCTAATGCTTAGTGAATGCAATACTTATACATATACATATGTAATTTACCTACACGCATCCACCTACGAAACCATTACATACAACGAACAAACGAGTTAGCATCAACAAACACACGACTAGCAACAACGTTAGTATATAATTCAACACGATAATATACTAAACATAAAAGGGCATAAACACGCTAACCGTTCACCGCTTACTACTACCGACTTGTAGCCGACCAAGATCATCGAGTCTCACTCGTACCATGTCACCGACTTGTGATTCGTCATATGGTGTTACCGACTTGTGAATCACCATGTAGCATCACCGACTTGTGAAGCCCCACCTAGTGTCACCGAAATGTCACCGACTTGTGACTCATCATAAGGTGTCACCGACTTGTGAATCACCACTATTACTTATGGGTCACCGCCTCGTGAACGTCATGTGGCATCACCGACTTGTGAAGTACCACCAAGTGTCACCGACTTGTGAACACTATGGGGTGTCACCGACTAGTGCTCCACCCGTCAATACATATGAGGTCACCGACTTGTAAACCTCCAAGAGGTGTCACCGACTCGTGAGACACCTAGCGAGATACTACCGACCCGTAGTTCTCTTCACCCGAATACCAAATAAGCCACCAACTTGTGACATAACGCCCAACACTCACGATGTGGCGCCAAAGGCCCACATCACGTACGAGTAAATAAACCACATACATACATGTATAAATATTCCACTCACCTTGATTTCAAGTAAGGCAACTTCCGCTTGAGCTCCTAATCGTCCGATGCAAATCACCTAAGTAATTTACAACCGAATAAGATAAATACACTAGCTTATACAGAAAACACCATAAGTGCAATATCGACCCATTTGCACATGCATCACTTTGACTAAGTCAAAACTCGCCCAAAACACCCATAATCAAAATTAACTAATGATTATGTTCAAACACCCCCTTATGCTCAAGGTTCAACATCAAAACACTTACTTGCATCATTAGGACACAAAATCCATTTTGACCCAAACTCAAGTCAACACCCATTTGCAAGTTTACACTTCTAATCACTTATAATCTTAATTAACTAGTGATTCTAACAACTAAACATGATTAACAACTAATCATCTTCATTAACAAACCCAAACCAACCAACAATGGTTATTAACACCATTTACTAGCTCAAACATCCAATTAACAACTAATGGGTTTATTTCAAGAACACCCATTTCAAAACCCCAATTATGAACACTAAATCAAACTATGAAAACTCGGAGTTAGAGCTTACCAATACCACCACAACGTAGCCATGAACAAGGTGAACAACTTTAACACTTGCAACTTCGTTTGATTCAAGCTCCTTCTTCCCCAAATGAAGCTTTCTCTCTCTAAGCTCTATTTCTCACTCTAGGGTTTGAGAGTGTGTGGAAGAGATGAAGATAAGATTGTGGACTTGAAAGAGTCCACCAATCTGCCTTTGTGGCCTAAAACCGACCCTCAAGTGAAAAGACCATAATGCCCTTCATTAAACTCAAACAGAAAAACTGGGGTTCTGTCGCAGGGACAGTGCGCGGCGCGCACCATTACCCCTGCGCGGCGAACACGAAGGGCTGAACAGGTTCTGTTTTCGGTTTACTAACACAATTTTCCCCACACTTCATGCACCCTAATACACTTCTGTAAAATAAATAATCGGGTCTTACAACTCTCCCCCACTTAAATTGGATCGCGTCCTCGCGATATAAACCTCATCGCGAACGAAAACAACTCATTTTCCACAAGTCTTCGAGTTCTCACACAATCTCGGAACCTTTGAGGCCACCGTGCATCCTATCGATCACACTTTACCACCATGCAACGTTCCAATTGCACAATTAACCTTCATGATTTCCTTAGCATACTCCAACTCGCGACTTAGAGTTCTAACGCCCATCGCCAATACTCTAGAGAGTTCGTTCCCGAACGCACTCTATCCTAACACGCCCCTACATGAGACAGTCCAAACTAACACTCTACTTCTCTAGTTGGCTCTCAAAACGAGATAACTTACGGCAAATGGCTCAAACACGCCTACCAAACCAAAGAAGCATCGTACCCTCCGGGTACATACTCCTCCACTTAGGGTTTTAACCCTACCTTATCATCGTCAAGATGATAATACCTTGCGAAATTTCAACATTGCACAACATACATGACCGGTACCAACGTCGGTCATACTCAAAATTTTCCGCGGACTTACCACAAGATACTCGAACCTAGTCTTTCCGAATCGGCTAAACGTCAACGCCCGCTAGTCGTAGCAATAAACCATGATTGTACCTTTGGGTTTCCTCACCGGTACCCAAGTACAAAGTAATCACACCACCGGAGTGAAGCATTCCACTTGCAGGTATATGGAGGGCACCTGACGTAGTGTTATGCAACTCCCATTACTACCACCGAGTCTCATTCACTTGCCCCTTTCGGGGTCCATCCTCGACGTTATATGACACTTGACTATTCGAAGTCACCCAAACCCAATGAACATTACGGCTCAACGCCACAACTCCCTAGCAATCAACTGCTAGTCAAGATCTACCTAGGACACAAAGCAGGCCTAGAAAACTTTCACTTACAATGGCGATGCTTGGTGCCACCAAGACTTATACCCTACCCGTACCGTCTCGACCGTTAACGCGGTCACTTACACACAAACAAAGATAGTCAACCACCATGACTATACTCGCACACATACAAAGTCAACGTGAACGCCTCTCGAACGGCATATCATTACTACGCTAAACCTTATGGAGCGCAATACAAGTAACCCTCTAATCAAATCACGGTTTCACCCGACTCGGTTAGGCCTCCAACTCGCCCAGTCAACCTACCTCGGCCAACCCTTAACGAGAATTAATTAACAAGACCCGGTTAGTCAAATACGCTCGGTCAACCCGCCTCGATCAACACTTATCACCAAATTGATTAACCCGACTCGATTAAGTCGAACTCACTTGGTCAACCCGACTTGGTCAACACTCCCAACAACTTATCGATTAACCCGACTCGGTTAGTCAAACTATCTCGTTCAACCCGACTCGGTCAAACCCCTAAAAACAATTTGAGTAACCCGGCTTGGTTAGTCAAATACCCTTGGTCAACCCGCCTCGATCAACACTTATCACCAAATTGATTAACCCGACTAGGTTAAGTCGAACTCACTTGGTCAACCCGACTTGCTCAACACTCCCAACAACTTATCAATTAACCCGACTCGGTTAGTCAAACTATCTCGGTCAACCCGACTCGGTCAAACCCCTAAAAACAATTTGAGTAACCCGGCTTGGTTAGTCAAATACCCTTGGTCAACCCGACTCGGGCAACACCTAACAACAATTGATTAACCCGACCTGGTTAGTCAAACCGCAATGGACTAACTCGACCTAGCTAGTCACTACAACACATGGATAAACTCAATCATTACCCAAATCACCCGCACATAGATAGTACTAAAATCGAATAGTACCTGAATCAAGCGTCGCCAGATTTTCACGCCCCGTCACTATTCCACTCGGGACATTCCGACTTCCGGTGTCCCTCCTTCCGGCACTTAAAACATGTGACCTTGCCCGACCGACAATCACGAGACTTATGCCCCGTTTGTCCACAATTATAACACGCGAATTTAGAACCACCCGTGTCACTCATCTTTACGCTTCCAACACCTTCGATAGCGCTTTTACTCTTCTTGTTCGAAAACGCCGTCGCTTCGAACTTCCATTTACTAACACCGGACACACTTGGCTTCGACACCTCCGGTTCGAAACCCCGAGCTAACTCAAACAACTCTTCAAAATACTTAGCCATTCCCCGACTAATCTTACCCTTAAATTCGTCATTCAGTGTACGGTAGAAATCTTTCATCAACTTGTGATCGTCACCAACGTACTCCATACAAAAACGAGTCTTTGCTAAAAAGGTAGACTTGAGAGTAACCAAGTCCATCGAACCTTGTCGCAAATTGTGTAACTCATCCCGGATTCTATCAAGATCGGAAGAAGTTCGGTATTCATCAAAGAACTAATTTTTGAACTCATCCCATGACAAGCTCATACATTGTTCCTCGCCATACAATTGAATCTTGTCATCCCACCACAACTTGGCTTCTTCACGTAACATACTAGAACCGTACCTCGTTTTCTTCTCGGGAGGACATTCACTAGTACGGAAAGCCCCCTCGATGTCGGAAACCCAACATGTACTCTTCAACGGATCCCTTACCCCATTAAACATAGGAGGTTGTGCATCCTTGAAGTTTTTGTAATGAAAGTCCCGCCTCCCATTTCCTTCACTCCCTTCGCCTCGGGGATAAATATTTCTAGCATCAAGCGCTTCCTCGATTGCGACCTTCACCCTTTCATCAATTAGATCGGTTAATTTCCCATCAACCGATTCCCGAAAAACTCTTTTAACATCCTCGAGAAACTCCGCTTTTTGACGTTTAAAGATGGCCTCAACCTTAGCCGTGAACTCAACGTCTTCGTCTTGATCTTCGTTGGCTTGTTTGCTCCTTGTAGTCATTCTAAGAAATGAACTCGGTTAGGAACACAACATGAATAACTTACACACACCACCACGATCAATCGTTCACAAACACATAATATGCCACAGTTCGTACATCCCATCTAGTTCAACACTTGTTGTACATCACTTGCATGACTTGGCTTGCAATCGTAATAATGGTCGCGAAGCATTATTACGCTCACACGCCATGCCGAGCCACAACAACTATCTCGCTAGATATTCAACGCAAAGAAAACATGATTAGTAACACATAATCAACACGTAGTTAAAGCACCTATTCTCAAAGGCACTAACTAGAAACCCGAATCGACCAGTAATGCTACAAGTCCCGCATAATAGTACACACAAAAGTCTAAGTCTAGGCGCCTATCTCAAGTCACCTAAATCCCTTAGACCATGCTCTGATACCACTTGTAACAAGCCAACCCGATAACCGACCAAAAACAGTCCCAAAAAAAAAATTTAACTGCTGCTCAGGTGTGGTGCGCGGCGCGCTCCACTGAAAGTGCGCGGCGCGCACAAGGCGTTCCAGGCTCTGATCAAACTGTTTTTAACTCGTAAAAAGATGGACCACTTCCCGACATATTTAGACCGAACGCTTTTCACGACAAACTTATATATGTAAAACTAACACGAATCAAACATAAAACGATGTTTTACAAGCGGGGCCCACACGACCCAAAATACAAGTTTAATACAAGTTTAGAGTTTCGACCACCAAAAAGTTTAAGTTCCAAACTACACAATGAGCATGGCGTTTGGGATTAAACTACCCAGCTATCGGTCAAACTCCAAGAGCTACTAAAGCCAAAAGCGTCCCCTAGCATCAAGCGGGATCTCTAGTCCGAACGAATGCCCTTATCCTTATCCACGCCAGAACCTATAAAATGGTAAACAACGAGAGGGTAAGCTAATGCTTAGTGAATGCAATACTTATACATATACATATGTAATTTACCTACATGCATCCACCTACGAAACCATTACATACAACGAACAAACGAGTTAGCATCAACAAACACACGACTAGCAACAACGTTAGTATATAATTCAACACGATAATATACTAAACATAAAAGGGCATAAACACGCTAACTGTTCACCGCTTGCTACTACCGACTTGTAGCCGACCAAGATCATCGAGTCTCACTCGTACCATGTCACCGACTTGTGACTCGTCATATGGTGTTACCGACTTGTGAATCACCATGTAGCATCACCGACTTGTAAAGCCCCACCTAGTGTCACCGACTTGTGATCACTAAGAAATGTCACCGACTTGTGACTCATCATAAGGTGTCACCGACTTGTGAATCACCACTATTACTTATGGGTCACCACCTCGTGAATGCCATGTGGCATCACCGACTTGTGAAGTACCACCAAGTGTCACCGACTTGTGAACACTATGGGGTGTCACCGACTAGTGCACCACCCGTCAATACATATGAGGTCACCGACTTGTAAACCTCCAAGAGGTGTCACCGACTCGTGAGACACCTAGCGAGATACTACCGACCCGTAGTTCTCTTCACCCGAATACCAAATAAGCCACCAACTTATGACATAACGCCCAACACTCACGATGTGGCGCCAAAGGCCCACATCGCGTACGAGTAAATAAACCACATACATACATGTATAAATATTCCACTCACCTTGATTTCAAGTAAGGCAACTTCCGCTTGAGCTCCTAATCGTCCGATGCAAATCACCTAAGTAATTTACAACCGAATAAGCTAAATACACTAGCTTATACACAAAACACCATAAGTGCAATATCGACCCTTTTGCACATGCATCACTTTGACTAAGTCAAAACTCGCCCAAAAGACCCATAATCAAAATTAACTAATGATTATGTTCAAACACCCCCTTATTCTCAAGGTTCAACATCAAAACACTTACTTGCATCATTAGGACACAAAAATCCATTTTGACCCAAACTCAAGTCAACACCCATTTGCAAGTTTACACTTCTAATCACTTATAATCTTAATTAACTAGTGATTCTAACAATCAAACATGATTAACAACTAATCATCTTCATTAACAAACCCAAACCAACCAACAATGGTTATTAACACCATTTACTAGCTCAAACATCCAATTAACAACTAATGGGTTTATTTCAAGAACACCCATTTCAAAACCCCAATTATGAACACTAAATCAAACTATGAAAACTCTGAGTTAGAGCTTACCAATACCACCACAACGTATTCGTGAACAAGGTGAACAACTTTAACACTTGCAACTTCGTTTGATTCAAGCTCCTTCTTCCCCAAATGAAGCTTTCTCTCTCTAAGCTCTATTTCTCACTCTAGGGTTTGAGAGTGTGTGGAAGAGATGAAGATAAGATTGTGGACTTGAAAGAGTCCACCAATCTGCCTTTGTGGCCTAAAACCGACCCTCAAGTGAAAAGACCATAATGCCCTTCATTAAACTCAAAACAGAAAAATTGGGGTTCTGTCGCAGGGACAGTGCGCGGCGCGCACCATTACCCCTGCGCGGCGCGCACGAAGGGCTGAACAGGTTCTGTCTTCGGTTTACTCACACAATTTTCCCCACACTTCATGCACCCTAATACACTTCTGTAAAATAAATAATCGGGTCTTACATATATAATATTTACTTTTAGTTTCTCAAAAAATATATATATTTCCTTATATAATTTAATTGGTTCGTTTCTGTAACACCGTACATTTTTATATATTTCACAGCAGAAGACTTTATAAAACATATCATATATATTAATTACACAAAATACACGATTATATAATATCACTGGTGTTACTTATTACAGACCAAGCATGTTAATAGTTCAAACAAAATATCAGAGTTATCAAGCGTGTCAAACACCACTTCGTTCCCTGCCACACCTATCCCAAAACATGTTATACGTCACCTGCAGAGAAATAACACTGTGGGGGAATTAGCACAATGCTAAGTGAATGGAAATATCTAAATAGACATCAGTATAAGCATCAAGAACAGTTTAAGTTACTGATCAGTAATCATATAGTATCACAAGAGGATGTGCGGCTTGTACGGGCCATTAACTACTAGTTGATCGAGCTAGAGTTTACCGATAGTCCCTATTACTAAATCACTTGTATAGTCCTTCTGACGTGACATGCTCATCATTTAAACTATACCACCAATTATTATTACTTGGACCCAACATTTCCCTCAGAAAAACACCATGAAGGAAGGGTTGACCTCTTTCATCCGAAAACACCAAGACGGTATCACTGGGTGTACACGAAGTCACATAGAATCACTGCACTGGTCACAATCTCATTACACAATCTAATCATAAGCACGACATGGGTCATTATACTTGTCACTGTATAACCATATCTATAAAGATATTCCCACTCACCTGGAATCACAAGAACTCGGTAGTCTTATTTCATTGAGCCTTCAATTTTTCCTTTATCACATGAGAATATCATATCTCAAGTTATTACACCTTTCTCAATCATATCCTATCATTAAAATACTTTAAAACATTTAAACATGTCACATGAGTCAAGATGTCACTTAACCCGTACAAAGAAATGAGTCCCGTGCACAGAACATCTGGTACGCGCGGATAACCCGACACACATATGAAAATCATCATTTAATCATAATCATATGTTATATTTGTTTTTACATGCAAAACAAATCATTATACGCATGTACGAGCCTCAAATTTTACGATTAGCGCTTCACGCCCGTGCTGAAAATCTCACACTTGTGAGCGGACAAGAGTGAGCGCTTAACCGTGTGGTTGAGTACTCACTCGTACGGTTGAGCACTGTCAAATGTGTGGTCACTCACGCGGTTGAGCTCACTCGTGCGGTTGAGCTCACTCGCGTGGTTGAGCTCACTCGCGTGGTCAAACACGCGGTTGAGCTGTCAAATGCTTGGTCACTCGTACGGTTGAGCAGTCAAACGCGCGGGAGCTGAAGAACAGCACCAATTTGCTGTTTTTTAGTTTTTACACCCAAAACTCGATTTCTGCTTGTTTTTATCAATCCAAAGTGTAACACCCTGCCAGAACACACTAACGGAATATTAACTCTTGGTCTCACAGTTAACGATCACACCCTCTATATGAGACGTTTTCCGAAAAGTAATCGCATTTATTTCAAAAGCATTGTCATTAATAATAAAATGATTCAAAAACATTTAATGTAATGACAATAGTAAATAATTCATAAACATTATTTAATAAGAACAGTTTCAAATGCGATTATTATAGTTCTTGACATAAAGACCCATGCTGGACTCCAATCCAGTATATGCACCACGTAGCACATAGTCATTAAAGCAATGCGGAAGCTAATACCTTTAAGAACCTGAGATAAAACATGATAACAATTAACAAAATTGTTAAGTGAATCTACAGGTTTAAGTAAATCAGTTTATCTTTGTTAGACCACGAGATTTAGCTCAAAACAGCAAAAGTTATACAACAGTTATGAGCACTTGAATATAAAGCTTTAACTCGCGGATAGATTATTGGTGCTACACGTCTTCCTTTAATCCATATTGCAAATGCTAACCAAGCATTCGGTAACAAAGTTATAAGCACCCAAGTCTGTAGAGTGAGGTTTGTCAAACCTACGGTACCGTCCTTATAGTTCGAGCCTTACAAAGTAATTAATATATTCAAGCTAGAGGCTTTTGGATCAAACTCATTGTGTATATTCAGTATAGTACTCGTGTCTAATGCGTAAAATAGTTTAAAATCAGCATGTTATCTCATCCCAAAATGTAAAAGTGTATGGGACTGTAGACTCACCATGAGTGCACTTGACAAATCACAAGTGAAAGTAGTCGAATTACAATGACCAAGTAATGCAACCTAAATGTATCATTTATAGTTACATAAGTTTTGTTTCAAAAGACAGACTCACAGAACAGTTGTCCTATTGCTCAGACCGACGTAATCGTATAGTAAAAGTTAACACAAAAGTCAACTAGTCAAGTAAGTCAACAAAAAGTCAAACTTGGTCAAATTGGTCAACCTAAGTCAACTACATCAGTAGGTCATGTCAATGATGTCACAAAGTCAGACCAAGGTCAACTTATAAGTTTAACATGTTTAGTCAATTAACGTTTACTAGTTTAGGTATCGTACGTTTTCATAGCGATCATGCAATTGGACAAGCATAGTTCACAAATGACACATAAAACAACTATGATAAACTCTATATCATAAGTTCATGTTATAAGCTTTCTAAAAAGACTAAGCACACTATCATACGATTCCTAGAACTAACGTAGCATGCAAAACAATCAAGTTCAGTTTCTGTTTGCGCATCAGTTTCATATTAATTCTCATTTAATCTAGAAAATAGCAATTAACAAACGGCCAATTGGAGATGACTCTAAACACTCCAAATTATCAATGTTAAAATAATCAAAGAAAACAATGTAGCCAATTTGTACAGTTTTAACCAACTTGTTGGACTTTCTGATTTAGACAGAATCCAGACTTTTGGTTTCGGCACGCATACAACACATAACAAATAAGAATTTTAGAGCTAGACATGTAAAGAAGATATGCTAAGAAATATACACACTACAACATACCAGAATCAAAAAAGTCCAATTCAACTTCTACTTCATGCTAGACAATTATTTGTGCAAAATAGACAGATTCGATCTCATTCAGGTAGTCGTTTCGGGTTCGAATATACAAGCATATAGAAACATTTTGCATGTGGAGTATACATGGAACATCAAGTACTAATCATTTGATTTAAAGAATATAAAATCTTGGTTAGCGTAAAGCATGTTAAATGGTCGTTTGGTCCATGAACAACTTACTAATCAACACGTTGTAACACGAACATTCAAGTAATCATAAAATGACTTTTATAAATCCGTTTACTATGATGTCCTAGTCCATTTTATATGTTTTTCAAATATCTATCCATCTAGCATCATTTCATAAGCCAATTCATAACACACAAATTGCGGTTTTCGAATTATAGCATAATTACATATCGAAACTTCAAACGATCATAACTTAGGATATACAAAATGAAATCATGCGATTCAAGCGAGTAAACTTAATAGTTTTTAGATAGCTATTAATCTAAACACTTTTCAAATACAGAAAACTAATTCACAAAACCAGTAACATAGCTATTCAATGAAATGTCCCGTTCATATTGATTATAAACGTTCCATATTAATTGATTTCGTTGCGAGGTTTTGACCTCTATATGAGACGTTTTTCAAAGACTGCATTCGTTTTAAAAAAAACCATAACCTTTATTTTATCGACAAGGTTTAAAGGACACCACCTAGATTATCAAAAATGATAATCTAAAAATATCACACTTACACACTACCAATACATATTGGTTTACAATATTAATATGTTACAACAAAGTAAATTTCGAATGCAGTTTTAAATAATATTATACAAGCATGCCGACTCCAAATCTTGTCCATATATTAGCATGCAATAGCGGAAGCTCTTAATAATCACCTGAGAATAAACATGCTTTAAACGTCAACAAAAATGTTGGTGAGTTATAGGTTTAACCTATATATTTATCAAATCGTAATAATAGACCACAAGATTTCATATTTCAATACACATCCCATACATAGAGATAAAAATCATTCATATGGTGAACACCTGGTAACTGACATTAATAAGATGCATATAAAAATATCCCCTATCATTCCGGGACATCCATCGGACATGATAAAACAACATCGAAGTACTAAAGCATCCGCTACAACGGATGTGGTTTGTTGAGCCCAATAGATCTATCTTTAGGATTCGCGTCAATTAGTAGACTGGTTTACTAATTCTTAGGTTACCAAGTAAAAAGGGGCATATTCGGCTTCGATCGTTCAACCATAGAAAGTAGTTTCATGTACTTGTGTCTATTTTGTAAATCATTTATAAAACTGCATGTATTCTCATCCCAAAATATTAGATTTTAAAAGTGGGACTATAACTCACATTCACAAATTTTTACTTCGTCGGGAAGTAAAACTTGGCCACTGGTCGATTCACGAACCTATAACAAATATGTACATATATATCAAAGTATGTTCAAAATATATTTACAACATTTTTAATACGTTTAAATGTTTTAAGTTTATTAAGTCAGCTGTCCTCGTTAGTAACCTACAACTAGTTGTCCATAGTTAGATGTACACAAATAAATTGATATATATTATCTTGACCCAATCCACGACCCAGTGTATACACGTCTCAGGCTAGATCACAACTCAAAGTATATATATTTTTGGAATCAACCTCAACCCTGTATAGCTAACTCCAACATTACTGCATATAGAGTGTCTATGGTTGTTCCAAATAATATATATAGATGGGTCGATATGATATGTCAAAACATTTGCATACGTGTCTATGGCATCCCAAGATTACATAATATATTAGAATATATGTATAATACAATATAAGTTAGCTAGGATATGATTTGTATAGAATTGTTACAATATTTCCCGTAGCTACAACAATCAAAAAATATCCAATCTTGTTTTACCCATAACTTCTTCGTTTTAAATCCGTTTTGAGTGAATCAAATTGCTATGGTTTCATATTGAAGTCTATTTGATGAATCTAAACAGAAAAAATATAGGCTTATAGTCGGAAATATAAGTTACAAGTCATTTTTGTAAGAGGTAGTCAATTCAGTCGAAAGAACGACGTCTTGATGACCATTTTGAAAAACATACTTCCACTTTGAGTTTAACCATGATTTTTGGATATAGTTTCATGTTCATAAGAAAAATCATTTTCTCAGAAGAACAACTTTTAAATCAATGTTTATCATAGTTTTTAATTATCAAACCCAAAACAGCCCGCGGTGTTACTACGACGGCGTATATCCGGTTTTACGGTGTTTTTTGTGTTTTCAGGTTTTAAATCATTAAGTTAGCATATCATATAGATATATAAAATGTGTTTAGTTGATTTTAAAATTCAAGTTAGAAGGATTAACTTTTGTTTGTGAACAAGTTTAGAATTAACTAAACTATGTTCTAGTGATTACATGTTTAAACCTTCGAATAAGGTAGTTATATATATATATATATATATATATATATATATATATATATATATATATATATATATATATATATATGAATCAAATGATGTTATGAATATCATTACTACCTCAGGTTTTGTGGATAAACCTACTGGAAATGAGAAAAATAGATCTAGCTTCAAAGGATCCTTGGATGGCTTGAAAGTTCTTGAAGCAAAATCATGACACGAAAACAAGTTCAAGTAAGATTTCCACTCGAAATAAGATTGTTATAGTTATAGAAATTGAATCAAAGTTTGAATATGAGTATTACCTTGTATTAGAAAGATATCTTACTGTAAATAAGAAAGATTTCTTGAGGTTGGATGATCACTTTACAAGATTGGAAGTAAGCTAGCAAACTTGGAAGTATTCTTGATTTTATGAAACTAGAACTTATAGAATTTATGAAGAACACTTAGAACTTGAAGATAGAACTTGAGAGAGATCAATTAGATGAAGAAAATTGAATAATGAAAGTGTTTGTAGGTATTTTTGGTCGTTGGTATATGGATTAGATATAAAGGATGTGTAATTTTGTTTACATGTAAATAAGTCATGAATGATTACTAATATTTTTGTAATTTTGTTTACATGTAATTTTGTTTTAACGTTCGTGAATCACCGGTCAACTTGGGTGGTCAATTGTCTATATGAAACCTATTACAATTAATCAAGTTTTAACAAGTTTGATTGCTTAACATGTTGGAAACACTTAATCATGTAAATAACAATTTCATTTAATATATATAAACATGGAAAAGTTCGGGTCACTACAGTACCTACCCGTTAAATAAATTTCGTCCCGAAATTTTAAACAGTTGGAGGTGTTGACGTATCTTCTGGAAATAAGTGCGGGTATTTCTTCTTCATCTAATCTTCTCGTTCCCAGGTGAACTCAGGTCCTCTATGAGCATTCCATCGAACCTTAACAATTGGTATCTTGTTTTGCTTAAGTCTTTTAACCTCACGATCCATTATTTCGACGGGTTCTTCGACGAATTGAAGTTTTTAGTTGATTTGGATTTCATCTAACGGAATAGTGAGATATTCTTTAGCAAAACATTTCTTCAAATTTGAGACGTGGAAAGTGTTATGTACACCCGCGAGTTGTTGTGGTAATTAAAGTCGGTAAGCTACTGGTCCGACACGATCAATAATCTTGAATGGTCCTATATACCTTGGATTTAATTTCCCTCGTTTACCAAATCGAACAACGTCTTTCCAAGGTGCAACCTTAAGCATGACCATCTCTCCAATTTCAAATTCTATATCTTTTCTTTTAATGTCAGCGTAGCTCTTTTGTCTACTTTGGGCGGTTTTCAACCGTTGTTGAATTTAGATGATCTTCTTGGTAGTTTCTTGTATTATCTCCGGACCCGTAATCTGTCTATCCCCACTTCACTCCAACAAATCGGAGACCTGCACTTTCTACCATAGAGTGCTTCAAACAGCGCCATCTCAATGCTTGAATGGTAGCTATTGTTGTAGGAAAATTCTGCTAACGGAAGCTGTCGATCCCAATTGTTTCCGAAATCAATAACACATGCTCGTAGCATGTCTTCAAGCGTTTGTATCGTCCTTTCGCTCTGCCCATCAGTTTGTGGATGATAAGCAGTACTCATGTCTAGACGAGTTCCTAATGCTTGCTGTAATGTCTGCCAGAATCTTGAAATAAATCTGCCATCCCTATCAGAGATAATAGAGATTGGTATTCCATGTCTGGAGACGACTTCCTTCAAATACAATCGTGTTAACTTCTCCATCTTGTCATCTTCTCTTATTGGCAGGAAGTGTGCTGATTTGGTAAGACGATCAACTATTACCCAAATAGTATCAAAACCACTTGCAGTCCTTGGCAATTTAGTGATGAAATCCATGGTAATGTTTTCCTATTTCCATTCCAGGATTTCGGGTTGTTGAAGTAGACCTGATGGTTTCTGATGCTCAGCTTTGACCTTAGAACACGTCAAACATTCTCCTACGTATTTAGCAACATTAGCTTTCATACCCGGCCACCAAAAATGTTTCTTGAGATCCTTGTACATCTTCCCCGTTCCAGGGTGTATTGAGTATCTGGTTTTATGAGCTTCTCTAAGTACCATTTATCTCATATCTCTAAATTTTGGTACCCAAATTCTTTCAGCCCTATACCGGGTTCCGTCTTCCCGAATATTAAGATGCTTCTCCGATCCTTTGGGTATTTCATCCTTTAAATTTCCCTCTTTTAAAACTCCTTGTTGCGCCTCCTTTATTTGAGTAGTAAGGTTATTGTGAATCATTATATTCATAGCTTTTACTCGAATGGGTTCTCTGTCCTTTCTGCTCAAGGCGTCGGCTACCACATTTGCCTTCCCCGGGTGGTAACGAATCTCAAAGTCATAATCATTCAACAATTCAATCCACCTGCGCTGTCTCATGTTCTGTTATTTATGATTAAATATGTGTTGAAGACTTTTGTGGTCGGTATATATAATACTTTTGACCCCATATAAGTAGTGCCTCCAAGTCTTTAATGCAAAAACAACCGCGCCTAATTCCAAATCATGCGTCGTATAATTCTGCTCGTGAATCTTCAATTGTCTAGACGCATAAGCAATTACCTTCGTTCGTTGCATTAATACACAACCGAGACCTTGCTTTGAAGCGTCACAATATATCACAAAATCATCATTCCCTTCAGGTAATGATAATATAGGTGCCATAATTAACTTTTTCTTTAACAATTGAAACGCTTTCTCTTGTTCATCCTTCCATTCAAATTTCCTCCCTTTATGCGTTAATGCAGTCAAGGGTTTTGCTATTCTGGAAAAATCTTGGATGAACCTTCTGTAGTAACCTGCTAGTCCTAAAAATTGGCGTATATGCTTCGGAGTTTTCGGGATTTCCCATTTTTCAACGGTTTCAATCTTTGCTGGATCCACCTGAATACCTTATTTGTTCACTATGTGACTGAGGAATTGCACTTCTTTCAACCAAAATGCACACTTTGAAAACTTAGCGTACAGTTTTTCCTTCCTTAACAACTCTAGCACTTTTCTCAAATATTCTTCATGCTCTTGGTCATTCTTTGAGTAAATAAGTATGTCATTGATGAAAACAATGACAAACTTGTCAAGGTATGGTCCACACACTCGGTTCATGAGGTCCATGAACACAGATGGTGCGTTAGTCAACCCAAACGGCACAACCATAAACTCGTAATAACCGTAACGCATCCTAAAAGCAGTCTTTGGAATATCATCGTCCTTCACCCGCATTTGATGATACCCAGAACGTAAATCAATCTTAGAATAAACCGATGAGCCTTGTAGTTGATCAAATAAGTCGTCGATTCTCGGTAGTGGGTAGCGGTTCTTGATGGTAAGTTTGTTCAACTCTCGGTAGTCGATACATAACCTAAATGTACCATCCTTCTTCTTGACAAATAAAATAGGAGCTCCCCATGGTGATGTGCTTGGTCGAATGAAACCACGCTCTAAAAGTTCTTGTAATTGGCTCTGAAGTTCCTTCATTTCGCTGGGTGCGAGTCTGTATGGAGCACGAGCTATTGGTGCAGCTCCCGGTACAAGGTCTATTTGAAATTCAACAGATCGGTATGGAGGTAGTCCCGGTAATTCTTTCGAAAATACATCGGGAAATTCTTTTGCGATGGGAATATCATTGATGTTCTTTTCTTCAGAATTTACTTTCTCGACGTGTGCTAGCACATCATAGCAACCTTTTCTTATTAGTTTTTGTGCCTTTAGGTTACTAATAAGATTTAACTTCGCGTTGCTCTTTTCTCCGTACACCATTAAAGGTTTTCCTTTTTCTCGTATAATGCGAATTGCATTTTTGTAACAAACGATCTCTTCTTTTACTTCTTTCAACCAGTCCATACCGATTATCACATCAAAACTCCCTAACTCTACTGGTATCAAGTCAATCTTAAATATTTCGCTAACCAGTTTAATTTCTCGATTCCGACATATATTATCTGCTGTAATTAATTTACCGTTTTCTAATTCGAGTAAAAATTTATTATCCAAGGGCGTCGGTGAATAACTTAGTTTAGCACAAAAATCTCTACTCATATAGCTTCTATCTGCACCCGAATCAAATAAAACATAAGCAGATTTATTGTCAATGAGAAACGTACCCGTAACAAGCTCCGGGTCTTCCTGCGCTTCTGCCGTATTAATATTGAAAACTCTTCCACGGCCCTGCCCATTAGTATTCCCCTGATTCGGGCAATTTCTACTAAAGTGGCCCGGTTTTCCACATCCAAAACAAACTATGGCGGTGTTATTGGTTCCGACATTATTTGTTCCTTTAGTTCTGTTATGCATTGGTCCGTAGATTTCGCACTTCTTCGCGCTATGACCATTTCTTTTACACCTGTTGCAAAATGTCGTGCAGAATCCTAGGTGATGCTCTTCACATCTTTGGCATGGCTGTTTTTGGTTTTTGTTGCCATTGTTGTTATTGAGATTGTTGTTGGGATTGTTATTGTTGCTGCTGTTGTTGTTGTGGTTGTTGTTGTTGTTATTGTTGTTGTTGTTGTTGTTGTTGTTATTGTTGTTGGGATGGTTATTGTAGTTGTTGTTGGGATGTTTGTTGAAGTTGTTGTTGCGATTGATGTTGCGGTTATTGGGATAGTTATTGCGATTGCGGTTGTGATTGTTGTTGTTGTATCGGTGACTCTTGTCATTGGTTTCTTCCCACTTTCTCTTGACTTGTTTCATGTTAGCCTCTTCGGTCGTCTGCTCTTTAATCCTTCCTTCGATCTAGTTCACTAATTTGTGAGCCATTCGACTTGCCTTTTGTATGGAGGCGGGCTCGTGTGAACTCACATCTTCTTGAATTCTTTCCGGTAACCCTTTTACAAATGCGTCGATATTCTCTTCTTCGTCTTCGAACGTTCTGGGACACAATAGGCACAATTTTGTGAATCGTCGTTCGTACGTGGTGATATCGAAACCTTGCGTTCGTAATCCTCTAAGCTCTACCTTGAGCTTATTGACCTCGTTTCTAGGACGATACTGCTCGTTCATCAATTGCTTGAATGCTGACCATGGTAGTGCGTAAGCAACATCTTGTCCTACCTGCTCAAGATAGGTATTCCACCATGTTAACGCCGTACCTGTGAAGGTATGTGTAGCGTACTTAATTTAGTCCTCTTCAGTACACTTACTTATGGCAAACACCGATTCGAACTTCTCGATCCACCGTTTCAATCCAATTGGTCTTTCGGTTCCATCAAATTCCAAAGGTTTGCAGGCAGTGAATTCTTTGTAGGAGCATTCTACACGATTTCTTGTGAAATTAGTTCCACTGCTAGATCCAGAGTTATTGTTATTTTGCATCGCAGCCTGTACTGCGGCTATGTTTGCTGCAAGGAAAACACGGAAGTCTTCCTTACTCATGTTCAAGTTCTAACGAGTCGCCGGTGCCATTTCCTTCAAAAATAGCCAAAAGAATTGAGAGAATATTAAGAGTAGTCAATAGTATTTTGTAGCATAATATGAACTCATTTATAAAAGCTTTTTCTTCATATTAGCATTTTATAAGTTTAAATTCGGGTACTACCTACCCGTTAAGTTCATACTTAGTAGCTAATATACAATTCAACTACTACAATTCCAAATGAAAAACTGATTATAATAATATATCACATATAAATATTCTTCAAACTTACAACATCGTTATATTACATATAACATGAAACATAGTACACTTTGATACATGACAGTTTTGAAGATAAATCTAGTTAATACGCAAGTTGTTCAGCAAAGGAAATAAAGACACGTAATTCATAAGTCCAGAAACAAGTCATGCATTATGGTTTTACTAAGACGACTTCCCATCCTTGATCTTGTGGAAAGTAACTGTGATGACCCGAAAAATTCTGACCAAATTTAAACTTAATCTTGTATGATTAACGTTTTCGACACGATAAACAAAGTCTATGAAGTTAAATCTCAAAATTTTGAACTGTTCAATTAACCTTCGATTGTTCTCAACGAAATGCGAACAATTATATATAGATACATATACTATAACTTGAAAACGTAACAAAGTGTTGAGGATATGATATTGTGCATTAAACTTATTGGTTTGATTATCTGATTGATATATTTAACTACAGAGTTAAAAGATTATGCCAAACGATTAAAGTAAAAGATATTTACTGAGTCTCTTAAGAATTATGATATTATTACGTGTCTCTGTTGAGAGGTCCACGTTGATTTGAGAAATCATTCATTTTAACGGTATTCGGAATAAATGGTGAATTATTTGTTTAAATAACGTAATTTGGACACATACAATAATAAGGAATATTAACTGTTAAGAATTTATTTTATGAATAACTTGCGATACGTATTTTAAAACGTGTTTATAAATATTGAGAATAGATATTAACTTGGTTATGAAACGTTTGATAAATACTATTATATTAATAAATAACGAGACAATGATTTATAGAAGTAAATGACCAAAATACTCGAAAGTTTAAGATATACTTTGGGTGGTATAATTTAGGGATAATTTAAGGCTATATTTTGACAAAGGTACGTGTCCCAGAATGAAAATTACAAGTTTTCTCAGCGTACGAAGGGACACTCAAAAAACCGGAACCGGGACATAAGTCGCATAACAACGTACGACTTATCGGAACAAAAATTACAAGTTAACTATGCATGTGAATTTAATATAATATATAATTAATTATATAAATTAAATATATTATATATATTATTAATTATTATGTCGACAAACAAAAATACAAAAAAATGTGAGCTGGATTTTGGGGCCATGCGATCGCATGGAAAATAGGCATAAAACCCATGCGATCGCATGGGGTCAGATTTCAGGAAAGGTCTATAAATTGAATTCGTTTTTGCTCAGTTTACACACACTTATTACTCCGTATTTATTTTATTTAAATTATTATTATAATTATTATAATTATTATAATTATTATTATTATTATTATTATATTATTAAATTATTATTAATCTTAATATTTTTAGTAATATTATACATAAAATATTACGACGAGGTTATGAGCATGTCACTTTTAAAAATGAGTTTTACGAGCGGGATAGAGCTAAGGAAATTATGGGTTATTGCCAAGGAGGTTATGGGTAATGTTCGGGGATATATTTATGAATCAAACCTAGTGTTTATCATCTCCGTTACGTCTACGTACTTTCCTACAATATTGAATCTCAATATTAATACGTAAGTACTTATATTTTATCTATTATATATTAATAGTGTATCCATGTCTAGTGCTCGAGTATATATATTTATACATGCTTGTATGCTAAATTTCGCCGTTAAACCGTTTATAATGAATCACGAATTAAATCCATATATTACTGGTAAAAGGTATATGATATACATGTTTTTGGAAAGCTGGCGAAAAATCGATAACTTTTCATTTAGACACCGAATAGTTTCGATGAACGGATTAAAAAATATGATCAACTGAATTATGATTGACGTTAATTGAAATTGCTTTTGAATCTACAATTAAGATTTAAACAACTTGTTTACGAGATTGATAAAGTGAATTTTTAAATATTACCAACCGAGTAAATGAATCTTTATATAAGGCACATCTCATTTTGTTAAACTATTGTCAAAATTGACTTTTTGAAACGACTTTGGATAACTTTTGTATGTCGATCTCGAGCATTAGGATTGTGATACACTATGACCTGACCTAGCTTGATAGACATTTATTGACCAACATATGTTCTCTAGGTTGAGATCTACGATTCTTTGATATACCGAGTTTCGGTCACATTACGATGAACAACTGTATGTGCTGCTAAGGTGAGTTTCATTGATCCCTTTTTAATTGCTTTTGCAATATATATTTTTGGGTTGAGAATACATGCACTTTATTTTAAACGCAATGGATTCAAGTACAAACTAAATTCTACGCTGAGTTTAAACCGAAAATCCCTTAGGTTTTTTAACTAGTAACTGCCAGTACATAGGATATGGACTGGTGGGCACGAATAACAGTATATGGATCCATAGGGCTTGATATCCCCGTTTGAGCTAGAGCACTAGCCTTTTAACGGACGTATGCTATTTGAGAAGCGTACACGTTGATTTGCATGTATTATTAAGATGATTATACAAAGGGTACAAATTATATATACGTTAAGTTTAGTTACCACGGTGCTCAATTTCGTAGAATATTTTGATAAACGTTTCTGGTGAAACAACTGAAATCTTGTGATCCATCTTTATATACAGATTATGCGAAACATACAAACTATGAACTCACCAACCTTTGTGTTGACACTTGTTAGCATGTTTATTCTCAGGTTCCCTAGAAGTCTTCCGCTGTTTGCTTATATGATAGACAAGCTATGTGCATGGAGTCTTATATGGCATATTTTTCAAGAAAACGTTGCATTCACCAATTCATCATCATTTACCTTATTTTGACTGCATTGTCAACGGAAGTACTATTGTAAACTATTATATACGGTGATTGTCTATATGTAGAAATCATCAAATGTCGAAAACCTTTGATTTAAATATTCATTTATGGTGTGCCTTTTCAAAAGAATGCAATGTTTACAAAACGTATCATATAGAGGTCAAATACCTCGCAATGAAATCAATAAATGACGTGTTCGTCCATATGGATTTGGAGCGATCGTCACAGTTGGTATCATTGCATTGGTCCTAGCGAACCAGGTCTTGCATGAGTGTGTCTAATTGATAGTTGTTAGGATGCATTAGTAAGTCTGGACTTCGACCGTGTTTGCATGTCAAAAGTTTTGCTTATCATTTTTGTCGGAAATTACCTGCTTATCATTCCTAGTCTAGACACGTTTTACTGCATTGATTGCATGAATAGTTTATAGACAAAATTCATATCTTTGCGTATCTTTTACTGTAAACTTTTCCTGACATCTTCTGAAAATTTCTCCGTGATTTATGGAATTTGGTATTATATATACATATGTAAATTATGTATTGAAAAATACCAAACTAAATTCTATAATCTAATTCATAAAAAAAAAAATCATCTCCCTAATTATACAAGATGGATCCCGTATCTAGTTCAAACTCTGACAGCTATTCCGATATGGATATTCACCTGAATTCAGAAGACAGTGTAACCGGAATGGATCAACCAATTATCCATCATCTATTCTGGATGAATTGGGGATGGGTTCGTAGCCTACTTAATTATTGGAGACAAGAAGAAGGCGATCCCTTTCACCCACCACATTGCCCTCTTGGCGAAGAACCTGAAGCACTTACCGGCGAACCTGTTCGAGACACCATTTTCTCTCTCATTTCCAGAGTATCTCGTCACGATAATATACTATCTCAAATTCTAGATCTTATTCATCCACTCGTCCGAACCGCCAATCATCTCGGTGTAGTAGAAGAAGTCAACGAGCTTCGTGCTCGGGTAGTGGCTTTGGAGAATATGGTGCAAAGGTTACAAACACCAGCAGCATCACCGACATCAACAGTACCACCGACAACAACACCAACAGTACCATTACCATCACCAATAACATCCGCATTGCAAACTTCAACTTCACAATCTGTTCCACGAGCATCAACGTCATACGCACTATAGTTACCAAGAAATACCAGCAACAATAATCGATGAAGTATTAACTCATTTCCCCTGAAGAAATTTTATGTATATTTAATATATATGAATTTTGAAATCAAAATAAATATTTTCGTACTAAGCTATTACGTGTGAATCTTAACTGGTAGGTACTACTCGGTTAGTTCATATTACTAATATGCAATGATGTACATCCTTCGTTAACGGCTTAATCATCGATAACTACAATCTCTGTTTCAATTCAATGAATTTCATTTCATAATAAACCAAGTGTATTATTCAATAACATGGTTGATTTTACACTTTCATCTTCGATGCACTCAAAACTTTCTAGAAAACATCATTTGCACCTTGCGAAGTTTGCAAGAATTCCACGAATATCAACACCCTTCACCAAGGAATATCAATAAGAATAAATAATGAAGTATTGATTTCATTAGTGAAATACTCCTCGAAGATTATGTGATCTCTAATGTTTTAGAGATTATTCATTTCTAATTCAATTTAAAAATCAAATGAGCTTAATATGATATTAACTCATTAAATATGTATTACATCTGAAGAAATATACATACATATATTTTCATAAAGACTGTAATGAAAATTCTTTTGTACAATATTAATTGTGAAATCTTTAACGGGTAGGTAATACTCGGGAATATATAAGTTCACAATTAATATGTTACACTGTACATTCTTCAACTTTGATTCAAAAATCATTAACTATACTCACTATCTTCACAATGATACACAATCATTCTCATACAAAATCAATTACATATTCTGATATTGACAGATCAGAATCCAAGTCATAACTCTGAATCAGTGACATCATCCATAGATCTCTACATCTTTCAAAGCTATACTTTGACTTCAAAACTGTGCAAGATCCTTTAGCGTTGTTAATATCGAAAATAATCTTGCCATCCTTTTCAAAGTATCCAGTTTTAAAACACTTTCAACCAGTCAACTTCGACTTTTCAGATTAACCTTATTGTAACCTTAACATATACGTTTTTGTTACCGGGGAACCTTTTATGTTCCACCACATTAGCAGTAAATTTACCAACAACTTCATTAATCCTTGACCTTCTGAAAAATCATTATACTCATTAAAACCCTATCATGTACTCATCCACATCTTGTAACAATAATTGCCATACCAACTACCGGGAATTAGCAACCAGTATTTTGAATTTCGCAGCAATTCTACGCCAACAGTTATATATATATATATACATATAATGTCTATCTTCTAGACTTACATACTTCGAATGTGAAGTTTCTGAAAAACACCCCAAACTACGAAACTAGTTCTACGAATTTTAGAAAAATGCTGATGAAGCAGCAAAAACTATAAACGACTTTAACAGTCGAAAGTTTGATGATAAAGAGTAGTGTGTTGGAAATGCACAGAAAAAGAGAAGGTTTGAAACTGGAAAACGGGTTGAGCAAAGTATGAAGGAAGCTGTAGACAAATCACAAGGATGAAATCTACCTTCAAAGAATCCAAATGATTCAGTGTCTGCTGAAACCATTAGTAAGAATCTCACTTCTTATTCTAAACCTTCACAGACAGATTTTCCGCATCATCCTCTGATATTAGAAATTCTAAGATATCATCGTATCTTCCATTATAAATATCCTCCATATTTCTGAAGATATTTTCATAACTATTCTTATCTAAAATCATTTATCTCTTCAAGCTATCTGTGTTACATCATAAAAGAAACTATTTTAGTTTCTAATTTCTGAAAATTTCGAAAAATGGATGTTTTTGAAGTAGTGTTGGGAATTGAAGCATGAGTTAGTATAATATAATGACACTTGATCAACGTGATTATATTACAGTAAGTCATGCTGAGTTCCTAATGGAACGTGATAAAGGTTCACAGATCATACCCTCATCATGAACCATGTTACATAACTCTTTCATTCTATATAATCTCTAAAAATATCAAGAAAATATTTTTCTTGATGATTCGGTCTTTTCTAGATATTATGGTAATTTGACAAATCAAATCTTGTTATTACCTTTCCTTTCTACTTTGTATATTATGATCATTCGAAACTCCATACCTACGAATTCTGGACCATTATTCGCTTGACTTGAAGTCGGGAAGAGAAAACGAAAACATGAAGCTCCGAAATATAAAGGAGAATATAGGCCCAATAACAACCCCGAAATTTACAAACCGTGTATATCAATACGTAGTGCAACGTAAAGACACGGGAAAATTAATAACACTATAACCCCAAGATAAAAGTAAAAGTAAATAAAATCCTCCGGTGGTAAATGAAAGAGAAGAATGACAGATATGAAGGTTAGGAGTATATCAAGAATCAGAACTGGATGAAGCATTTCACAATCTTTTAGAAGTATGAAATGAGGAAGAAGATGTGGGAGTGGTGAAAATAATGAAACGAAAGTGGGCAATTTATAGCAAAATATCAGACATAACAATCGAGGCAGACTACACAATTAATCAAAGGAAATCTTAATTTCCTTAATTCCCGAAGAATCAAATCTTATTTAGATTATGAAGATTTTCTATTTCTTAAATTCCGGAAATCAATCATTACTACGTCAAGAGATAAGACGCATCTCTATTCTCCATTTCACTTTATTACGATGGCTTCTCTCATACGCTTCAAGTAATTGGATTGTTTTATCCATATTATTCAACGGTGATAAAACTCTATTTATCGACTCATATTCGTCATAAAAACATTTTTATTGTTAGCCATGACAACCTCACTCAAATTTCGGGACGAAATTCCTTTAACGGGTAGGTACTGTGATGACCCAGAAAATTCTGACCAAATTTAAACTTAATCTTGTATGATTAACGTTTCCAACACGATAAACAAAGTCTATGAAGTTAAATCTCAAAATTTTGAACTGTTCAATTAACCTTCGATTGTTCTCAACGAAACGCGAACAATTATATATAGATACATATACTATAACTTGAAAACGTAACAAAGTGTTGAGGATATGATATTGTGCATTAAACTTATTGGTTTGATTATCTGATTGATATATTTAACTACAGAGTTAAAAGATTATGCCAAACGATTAAAGTAAAAGATATTTACTGAGTCTCTTAAGAATTATGATATTATTACGTGTCTCTGTTGAGAGGTCCACGTTGATCTGAGAAATCATACATTTTAACGGTATTCGGAATAAATAGTGAATTATTTGTTTAAATAACGTAATTTGGACACATACAATAATAAGGAATATTAACTGTTAAGAATTTATTTTATGAATAACTTGCGATACGTATTTTAAAACGTGTTTATAAATATTGAGAATAGATATTAACTTGGTTATGAAACGTTTGATAAATACTATTATATTAATAAATAACGAGACAATGATTTATAGAAGTAAATGACCAAAATACTCGAAAGTTTAAGATATACTTTGGGTGGTATAATTTAGGGATAATTTAAGGCTATATTTTGACAAAGGTACGTGTCCCAGAATGAAAATTACAAGTTTTCTCAGCGTACGAAGGGACACTCGAAAAACCGGAACCGGGACATAAGTCGCGTAACAACGTACGACTTATCGGAACAAAAATTACAAGTTAACTATGCATGTGAATTTAATATAATATATAATTAATTATATAAATTAAATATATTATATATATTATTAATTATTATGTCGACAAACAAAAATACAAAAAAATGTGAGCTGGATTTTGGGGCCATGCGATCGCATGGAAAATAGGCATAAAACCCATGCGATCGCATGGGGTCAGATTTCAGGAAAGGTCTATAAATTGAATTCGTTTTTGCTCAGTTTACACACACTTATTACTCCGTATTTATTTTATTTAAATTATTATTATTATTATTATTATATTATTAAATTATTATTAATCTTAATATTTTTAGTAATATTATACATAAAATATTACGACGAGGTTATGAGCATGTCACTTTTAAAAATGAGTTTTACGAGCGGGATAGAGCTAAGGAAATTATGGGTTATTGCCAAGGAGGTTATGGGTAATGTTCGGGGATATATTTATGAATCAAACCTAGTGTTTATCATCTCCGTTACGTCTACGTACTTTCCTACAATATTGAATCTCAATATTAATACGTAAGTACTTATATTTTATCTATTATATATTAATAGTGTATCCATGTCTAGTACTCGAGTATATATATTTATACATGCTTGTATGCTAAATTTCATCGTTAAACAGTTTATAATGAATCACGAATTAAATCCATATATTACTGGTAAAAGGTATATGATATACATGTTTTTGGAAAGCTGGCGAAAAATCGATAACTTTTCATTTAGACACCGAATAGTTTCGATGAACGGATTAAAAGATATGATCAACTGAATTATGATTGACGTTAATTGAAATTGCTTTTGAATCTACAATTAAGATTTAAACAACTTGTTTACGAGATTGATAAAGTGAATTTTTAAATATTACCAACCGAGTAAATGAATCTTTATATAAGGCACGTCTCATTTTGTTAAACTATTGTCAAAATTGACTTTTTGAAACGACTTTGGATAACTTTTG
The DNA here is from genome assembly GCF_046630445.1 of Rutidosis leptorrhynchoides. Taxonomy (NCBI): domain Eukaryota; kingdom Viridiplantae; phylum Streptophyta; class Magnoliopsida; order Asterales; family Asteraceae; genus Rutidosis; species Rutidosis leptorrhynchoides. The sequence continues at coordinate 370,132,538 of NC_092338.1, forward strand.
TATGTCGATCTCGAGCATTAGGATTGTGATACACTATGACTTGACCTAGCTTGATAGACATTTATTGACCAACATATGTTCTCTAGGTTGAGATCTACGATTCTTTGATATACCGAGTTTCGGTCACATTACGATGAACAACTGTATTGCTGCTAAGGTGAGTTTCATTGATCCCTTTTTAATTGCTTTTGCAATATATATTTTTGGGTTGAGAATACATGCACTTTATTTTAAACGCAATGGATACAAGTACAAACTAAATTCTACGCTGAGTTTAAACCGAAAATCCCTTAGTTTTGGTAACTAGTAACTGCCAGTACATAGGATATGGACTGGTGGGCGCGAATAACAGTATATGGATCCATAGGGCTTGATATCCCCGTCCGAGCTAGAGCATTAGCCTTTTAACGGACGTATGCTATTTGAGAAGCGTACACGTTGGTTTGCATGTATTATTAAGATGATTATACAAAGGGTACAAATTATATATACGTTAAGTTTGGTTACCAGGGTGCTCAATTTCGTAGAATATTTTGATAAACGTTTCTGGATGAAACAACTGAAATCTTGTGATCCATCTTTATATACAGATTATGCGAAACATACAAACTATGAACTCACCAACCTTTGTGTTGACACTTGTTAGCATGTTTATTCTCAGGTTCCCTAGAAGTCTTCCGCTGTTTGCTTATATGATAGACAAGCTATGTGCATGGAGTCTTATATGGCATATTTTTCAAGAAAACGTTGCATTCACCAATTCATCATCATGTACCTTATTTTGACTGCATTGTCAACGGAAGTACTATTGTAAACTATTATATACGGTGATTGTCTATATGTAGAAATCATCAAATGTCGAAAACCTTTGATTTAAATATTCATTTATGGTGTGACTTTTCAAAAGAATGCAATGTTTACAAAACGTATGATATAGAGGTCAAATACCTCGCAATGAAATCAATGAATGACGTGTTCGTCCATATGGATTTGGAGCGATCGTCACAGTAACCGTTATGACCATTGGCTAGGCAGCATGTTGTAATGTCGTCAAAAGGACGAGGGTTTCGTAATGTCCAACAGCCCCTTAATAATCTAAAAACCTTGTTTCTCACCCCAACTACTGAATCCGTCACTTGTGGGAAGGTTTTATTTAAAAGTTGTAATCTGATGTTCTTTTTCTCACTTAGATAAGAAGCGAACATCACTAACCCGTAAGTATAACATGCTTCTTTATGTTGCATGTTAGATGCTCTTTCTAACTCACGAAATCCTATGTTGGGATATGTTGAGTCAAAATAGGTTCTTAACCCGTAGCGTAAAATTGCATTTGAGTTCCCCGCATTTAACGCTTTAAAGAAAACACGGCATAACTTACGGTCTCCCCAATGTGATATACCCCACCTATCAAAGGAAAGCCTTTTATAAACTAAGGCATTTCTGGAAAGTCTTTCAAATGTTTGACAAGTTAATTTCGCCATAACTAAATGTGCTGATGAATTCTGACCGACTCTAGACAAGATTTCCTCAATCATATCCTCTGGTAGGTCTTCTAAAATATTCGGTTGTCTACCCTTAACGTTCATTTTATTTTTATACTGTAAAATAGACAAGGATTAGATTCGTAAAAGACAATTAAGAAACAATACAAGCATTTTTACATAGAACATAAAAGGACAAGTACACTACAATACATATAATACACAACATGATTACAACCCTCTAATCTGAATCACTAGTTTCTTCTTCTTCGGACTTGGTTCGTTTTCCTAATTTTCTAGGGATATATGGTGTTCCTCTAATACGAGCCATCATTTTCCACAATGGTTTAGAAAAACCTGGTGGTTTAGAGGTTCCCGGGTTATTGTTACAATTTAGGAAATACGGACGTTGCCGATACATATAAAGTTCATCGGGGTTGGAATCAGGTTTCTCTATATTTATACCTTTTCCCTTATTATTTTCTTTTGCTTTATTAAATTGGGTCGAGGTAATTTCTATAACATCATCGGAATCCTCATCGGGATCTGATTCATCAGAAAACTGGTAATCTTCCCAATATTTTGCTTCCTCGGCGGAAACACCATTGACCATTATTGACTTTGGTCCGTTGATTGAGTATTTTCTTTTATTTAATCGATTTACAGTAGGTATCAATATTTCTTCCTCCGAAACCTCTTCTTCTTCCGGTTCCTCCTCTTCCGGTTCCTCTTCTTCCGGTTCCTCCTCTTCCGGTTCCTCCTCTTCCGGTTCCTCTTCGGGAATTTGTGAATCTTCCCAAAGTATATTCGACTCTTCATTATTATTAGGTGAGTCGATGGAATTTGTACTAGTGGTAGATGATAATGCTAAAAACAAACATATATTTAATAGCATTATCCCTCAAGAAAGACAAGCTTGTAGTTGCAATTGTTCTACGTACAAGTAATATTCGTTTAAATAATAAAAGGTGAAGACAAAAGACAGATTCGACGAATTGAAGACGCAAAAGACCAAAAAGCTCAAAAGTACAAAATACAATCAAAGTGGTTCCAATTATTGATAAGAAACGTCTCAAAATTACAAGAGTACAAGATGCGAAACGCAAAATACAAGATATTAAATTGTACGCAAGGACGTTTGAAAATCCGGAAACGGGACCAGAGTCAACTCTCAACGCTCGACGCAACGGACTAAAAATTACAAGTCAACTATGCACATAAATATAATATAATATTTAAATAATTCTTAAAATTATTTATATATTATATATATTTATATAAATCGTCGGCAGAATGCAAACAAAGACATGTGACCTGGAAAAGCTGGCCATGCGATCGCATGGCCTGGAAGAACAAATTCCATGCGATCTCATGGCAGTAGGTGACAGGCCACACCCCTATAAATTCGCGTGTTTTGGCTCAGTTTATATATCCTTCATCCATCTCTCTATCTATCACGTATATATATATATATATATATATATATATATATATATATATATATATATATATATATATATATATATATATATATATATATATATATATATATATATATATATATATATATATATATATATATATATATATTATAATTTTAATTTTAAATTCTATTAATAAGGGTATGTTAGCGAATGTTGTAAGGGTATAAGTCGAAATTCTGTCCGTGTAACGCTACGCTATTTTTAATCACTGTAAGTTATGGTTAATGTTATTTTTAATTTAATGTCTCGTAGCTAAGTTATTATTATGCTTATTTAATGCCGAAGTAATCGTGATGTTGGGCTAAATATTAAAATTGGGTAATTGGGCTTTGTACCATAATTGGGGTTTGGATAAAAGAACGACACTTGTAGAAATCAGACTATGGGCTATTAATGGGTTTTATATTAACTAAATGATACCTCGTTGATTTAATATATAGACTTATAATTTGACGTATTTATATATAACCACATACGCTCGACTGGGTACGGTGGGCGGGATATCTAATTGTTCATTTTACCGAGCTAATAGACTTGTTGAAACATGGGTGGATTACATTCAAGGGTAATTGGTGTAATTGTTAACAAAGTAGTAAAACCTTGGACTACACGCAGTCGATAACCTGGTGTATTCATTAAACAAAGTATTAAGACCTTGTTACAAATCGAATCTCCAATTAGTTGGAATATTTGACTTCGGATATAAGGATAATTTGACGAGGACACTCGCACTTTATATTTATGACTGATGGACTGTTATCGACAAAAATCAGACGGACATATTAAATAATCCAGGACAAAGGACAATTAACCCATGGGAATAAACTAAAATCAACACGTCAAACATCATGATTATGGAAGTTTAAATAAGCATAATTCTTTTATTTCATATTTAATTGCACTTTTAATTATCGTACTTTTATTTATTGTCATTTTATTTAATTGCATTTTTAATTATCGTACTCTTTAATTATCACAATTTTATTTTATCGCACTTTTATTTATCGCAATTTCATTATCGTTATTTACTTTACGCTTTAAATTAAGTTATATTTATTTTTAATATTTTACATTAGGTTTTAACTGCGACTAAAGTTTTAAAATCGACAAACCGGTCATTAAACGGTAAAAACCCCCTTTATAATAATAATACTACTTATATATATTTTTGTATTTTTACAATTATAAGTTAAAACTAATATAGCGTTAAGCTTGTTTAAAAGATCCCTGTGGAACGAACCGGACTTACTAAAAACTACACTACTGGACGATTAGGTACACTGCCTATAAGTGTTGTAGCAAGGTTTAGGTATATCCATTCTATAAATAAATAAATAACTTGTGTAAAATTGTATCGTATTTAATAGTATTTCGTTATAAAAATAATACTATTTCCTAGCACACCTCGCACACATCAAGTATTTTTCGTGCCGCTGCCGGGGAACTTCTTGCTTAAACGCCAGAAGCGAAACGCTATATATATATATAAAAAAGATTTTTATTAATTTTTAGTTTACTTTTATAAAAATACGCTTTTGTAAAAATACATTTTAAATATAAAAAAATATATATATATAAAGAAAAACAAAATTTAAGTATTTTTAAGAGTTTGTTAAATATATAAGTTTTATAAAGTTTCTTTATTTTTATTTTTAGTTTGTAAAAATATAAATTCTATTTAAATATTTTGTATTAATATAAAACAGAAAAAAAAAACATTCGGGCCACTACACTGTAGCAGCCCAGCATTTGGCCCGGATCCGCAACTCATGCGACCACATGAAAAATCAACTAACACCTCATGCGATCGCATGAGGTGATTTGACTGGTCTGAAACCTCAGCCGACCAGTTTAGGGTTTTAATTAATTTATAATTATTATTATTATAACCCTAATTAGGTTTAGATTATTTAATTAATTAGTTTAGTTTTTAATTAATTTGTATTTTAAGTATTAATTAGTTTTAATAAATTATAAAATTAATAGTTTTATAAAATAAATAATATAAAAATAATATTTTTTTACAAAAATTGTACTTTTTACAACTTTAAGTTTTATTTTTATATTTTGTATCTTTTTATTTGTTTTAGCGTAATTTTTGTATTTTTCGCTCGTAATTAGTTTTAAGATATAGTTTTTGCCATAGTTATTTTTATTTCTAGATTTTTAGGCTTTGCCGTAAAATTCCTTAAGTTCTTTTTCTTTAGACTAAGATTTAGGTGCTTTAGAATTTTGCGACGCCGTTTTTATATTTTAGTACTTTTTAAGTTATTGCCATTTGGGATATAGTTTTTCTTTTAAGCTTTATTATTTTTAGACGCAACTTTTAATTCTTAGTTTTTAGTTCCTTTTTAAGTTTCGACGCGCTACTTTCTTATTTTTATTTTTCGACGCCTATTATTTTTCGACCTTTTATTTTTCGACGTTTTTCGACGCGCTCTTTTTCTTTCTTATTTCTCGACACTCTAGTTTTTAGGACATAGAATTTTCTATTTCTTCTCTAAAATTTCTTTAAAATTCAACGAAAAATTATTTTAAGCGGTTAAATTGATAGACATCCAAATTTTCTGCTTCGTAGTAATAGTTGGATTTGTTAGTGGCTGAGTTGTGAGCTTCCGATTTAAAGGGTTCTGGCTCCCTGCTGCATCTATTGGCTATTCGAAACGTGGGCAAAAGCAGAAAAGTCTGTTAATTTGATAACTTAAATAATTTTTATCTTTTATAACTAATAGGATATTCAGTGAATGCACCGAGCAAAACGTTCACCACCTTTTGTACGTTCACCACCTGTAACTCGATCAAGACATCTAGCAAATATTGTCGCCGTTGATTTTTCTTTAGAATCGTCATCCAGTCGACCAAGTACTCCAATTCAAATGTCCGATAATCCATTTTTTGAACCCGACCACACAATTGAGAACCCGGAGAATATTCAGGGACAATTCAGAGATCCTGAACCATTAATCTTTCCTCCGGAACCACCAATCATTCAAACAGAGATTGTAGAGGAACCAACCATTAAATCAGAATCCTCTAGTGATTCAGATTCAACAAATTCAATCATGGAGAATCTGGAACCTCTAAGTATGAAAGACCGAATGAGAGCTAAACACACTGGCCAAGGTCACGCAATTACTCAAACAGGCATTAATGCGCCAGATTATGAAATCAAAGGACAAATCCTACACATGGTAACTAATCAATGCCAATTTAGTGGTGCGCCGAAGGAAGATCCAAATGAACATCTTCGTACATTTAATAGGATCTGTACTCTATTTAAAATAAGAGAAGTGGAGGATGAACAGATATATCTCATGTTATTTCCCTGGACTCTAAAGGGAGAAGCCAAAGATTGGTTAGAATCGTTACCTGAGGGGGCGATTGATACATGAGATGTTTTAGCTGAAAAATTTCTTAAACAATTCTTTCCGGCATCTAAAGCCGTGAGACTTCAAGGAGAAATTGTTACGTTCACGCAAAAGCCAAATGAAACTCTATATGAAGCATGGACAAGATTTGGTAAATTATTGAGAGGATGTCCGCAACATGGTTTAGACACCTGTCAAATAGTACAAATATTCTACCAAGGATGCCACATCACTACATGAAAAGACATAGATATAGCAGCTGGTGGTTCCATTATGAAGAAAACAGCAACTGATGCTTATAAAATTATTGATAACACTGCTTCCCACTCACATGAGTGGCACCAAGAAAAAGATATCGTTAGATCATCTAAAGCAGCTAGAGCCGATTCTAGCCATGACTTAGATTCCATTTCCGCAAAGATAGATGTTGTCGAGAGACGAATGGAAAAGATGACTAAAGATATTCACTCAATACGAATTAGTTGTGAGCAGTGTGGAGGACCACATTTGACAAAAGATTGTCTCAGTATTGAACTAACAATGGAACAAAGAGAGAATGTTTCATACATAAACCAAAGGCCTGGAAATAATTATCAACCGCCAAGACCAATCTACAATCAAAACCAGAATTATAACTGAAATGTTCCATACAACAATCAACAAGGTCCTAGTAATCAACAAGTATCCAATAATACTTACAATCAGCAAAGACCTATTTTTCAAAATAAACCACCACAAACCGATGATAAAAAGCCAAATTTAGAAGATATGATGTCGAAGCTAGTTGAATCTCAAACGCAATTTTTCACATCTCAGAAACAAACCAATGAACAAAATGCTCAAGCATTTAGAAATCAACAAGCTTCTATTCAAAATCTGGAACAAGAAGTAAGTAACCTAGCAAGGTTGATAGGTGAAAGAAAACTGGGAAGTCTACCTAGTAATACAAATGCTAACCCCCGGAATAAAACAGCTAAAGCCATTACCACAAGAAGTGGTATTACACTTAAACCACCAGAAATACCTGTAATTTCTGATGAAGCTATTCCTACTCCACAAGAACCACAATCTGAACAAGATAAGAAAAAAGAACCGGTAGTTGAAAAGGTTAATGAAGATAACACAGTTAAGGCAAAACCTTATGTTAAACCATACCAACCACCACTTCCTTACCCGAGTAAAATGAGAAAAGAGAGACTTGAAGCCGAGCAATCCAAATTCTTGGATATGTTTAAACAGATAAACGTAAATCTTCCTTTCATTGATGTAATTTCAAGAATGCCTAGATATGCTAAATTCTTGAAAGATCTAATCACGAATAGAAAGAAAATGGAAGAACTCTCGGCTGTTACAATGAATGCTAATTGTTTTGCAGTGCTGTTGAATAAGATACCAGAAAAATTATCTGATCCAGAAAGTTTCACAATTCCATGTTTTCTGGGTAGTCTTAGTTCAATAGAAGCATTGGCAGACTTAGGTGCTAGTATAAATCTAATGCCGTATTTACTATACGCTAAACTAGACCTTGGAGAATTGAAACCAACACGAATAAGTATACAACTAGCCGATAAATCAGTAAAATATCCTAGAGGGATAATGGAAAACATGCTAGTTAAAGTTGGTACTTTAGTATTTCCAGTAGATTTTGTTATTCTGGACATGGAAGAAGATTCTCAAGTTCCTCTCATATTAGGAAGACCATTCTTAAACACGGCTAAAGCAATGATAGACGTGTTCGGTAAGAAACTGACCCTAAGTATAGAGGATGAGAGTGTTACCTTTTCAGTTGATAGAGCCATGTAACAACCGCAATCTGCAGATGATACATGTTATTATATTCAAACTATAGATTCACATGCAGAATTGTTAGAAGAATTTCCAGAATTACAAGGAACAGGAGAATGTTCTTTAGGAGAAGGAACTGAACCAATTGATGAAACTGAAATGTTAGCTACACTTATGACTGATGGATATGAACCAACAACAGAAGAAATTCAAATGCTAAAAGAGGAAGACAGATATCGATATAAATCATCGATAGAAGAACCACCAACGTTAGAGTTAAAGCCACTTCCAAACCATTTGTAATATGCTTATTTACATGGTGAGTCTGAATTACCTGTAATAATATCGTCTTCTCTTACTAAAAATGAAAAATCTCAACTCATTTCTGTGCTAAAAACTCATAAACCAGCTATTGCATGGAAGATTCATGACATTAAAGGAATAAGTCCTTCGTATTGCACACATAAAATCCTTATGGAAGAAGGTCATAAAACATATGTGCAACGCCAACGAAGACTAAATCATAATATGCAAGATGTTATTAAGAAAGAAATTATTAAACTGCTAGATGCAGGTTTAATTTATCCAATTTCTGATAGTCCATGGGTAAGCCCAGTTCAATACGTACCTAAGAAGGGTGGCATGACTGTCATCACAAATGAAAAAAATGAGCTTATTCCTACTAGGACTGTAACAGGATGGCGTGTTTGTATTGATTATAGAAAATTAAATGACGCCACCAGAAAAGATCACTTTCCCTTACCTTTCATTGATCAAATGTTGGAAAGATTAGCCGGAAATAGTTACTATTGTTTTCTTGATGGTTTTTCCGGATATTTTCAAATTCCAATAGCACCCGAGGACCAAGAGAAAACCACATTCACATGCCTTTATGGTACTTTTGCTTACAAACGCATGCCATTTGGACTTTGCAATGCCCCTGCAAGCTTTCAAAGGTGCATGATGACGATTTTTCACGACATGATAGAAGAATGCATGGAAGTTTTCATGGATGACTTTTCAGTCTTCGGTGATACTTTTGAATCATGTCTAGTTAATCTTGAACGAATGCTTATTAGATGCGAATAATCAAATCTAGTTCTTAATTGGGAAAAATGCCATTTCATGGTTAAAGAAGGCATCGTTCTTGGACATAAAATCTCAAAGGAAGGAATTGAAGTGGATATAGCTAAAGTAGATGTAATTGCTAAACTTCCACATCCCACTAATGTTAGAGGAGTTAGGAGTTTTCTAGGGCATGCCGGTTTTTACCGACGTTTCATAAAAGATTTTTCTAAAATTGCCACACCTATGAATAAACTCCTAGAAAAGGATGCTCCATTCATCTTTTCAGATGAATGTATCAAATCTTTTAATATTCTTAAAGAAAAACTCACTAATGCGCCGATTATGATAACTCCAAATTGGAATCTACCGTTTGAACTAATGTGCGATGCAAGTGATTTTGCAATGGGAGCCGTTTTAGGACAAAGGATTGAAAAACGATTTCAACCTATATATTATGCTAGTAAGATGTTACAAGGAGCACAAACGAACTATACAACTACTGAAAAAGAACTCCTTGCTATTGTCTTTTCTTTTGACAAATTTCGTTCATATCTCGTTCTAGCTAAAACGGTGGTCTATACCGACCATTCTACTCTTAGATACCTATTTTCGAAACAAGATGCTAAACCAAGATTAATCCGTTGGATCTTACTCTTACAAGAGTTCGATATTGAAATCCGAGACAAAAAGGGAGCAGAAAATCTCACCGCTGATCATCTTTCTCGTCTTGAAAATCCTGAATTAGAAGTTCTAAATGAATCGGCCATTCAAGACAACTTTCCTGATGAATATCTATTGAAGATAGATTATAATGAAATTTCATGGTTTGCAGACTATGAAAACTACTTAGTATGTGGATTCCTTGAAAAAGGGTTGTCGTACCAAAAACGAAAAAAATTCTTTAGTGATATAAAACACTATTTCTGGGAAGATCCGCATTTGTTTAAAAGTTGTCCTGATAGAATAATACGCCGATGTGTATTCGGAGATGAAGCCAGTCAAATATTAAACCATTGTCACACAGGACCAACAGGAGGGCATTATGGGCCTCAACTCACAGCAAGAAAAGTCTACGATGCTGGATTCTATTGGCCTACAATTTTCAAAGACACACATCTTCTTTGCAAATCCTGTGATGCTTGTCAAAGGGCCGGAAAAATAAGTCAACGTGATGAAATGCCACAAAATGTCATTCAAGTATGTGAAGTATTTGACATTTGCGGTATTGACTTTATGGGTCCATTTCCAAAATCTTATAATAATCTCTACATTCTCGTTGCCATTGATTATGTATCTAAATGGGCGGAAGCACAAGCTCTTCCAACTAACGATGCACGAGTTGTAGTCAACTTTTTAAAACGTCTTTTTGCTAGGTTTGGAACACCGAAAGCTTTAATAAGTGATCGGGGTACTCATTTTTGTAATAATCAACTTGAAAAAGTTCTCAAAAGATATGGAGTAACTCATAAAATCTCCACCACATATCATCCACAAACAAGTGGACAAGTTGAAAATACCAACCGAGCTTTAAAACGTATTCTAGAAAAAACTGTAGGATCAAATATGAAGGAATGGTCCATGAAATTGGAGGATGCACTCTGGACTTTTAGAACAGCCTACAAAACTCCAATTAGAACTACACCTTTTAGACTTGTTTACGGAAAAGCATGTCATCTTCCAGTAGAAATTGAACACAAAGCATTTTGGGCTTTGAAGACATGTAATCTTGATTTACATGAAGCTGGACGTCTACGGTTAAGTCAATTAAACAAATTAGAAGAATTAAGACAAGAAGCATATGAAAATTCGTTAATCTATAAAGAAAGAACGAAGAAATGGCATGATAAAAGAATCAGAAGTTCAAAAGAATTTAAAGAAGGTGACAGAGTTCTTCTTTTCAATTCACGATTCAAGCTATTTCCTGAAAAATTGAAATCAAGATGGTCTGGACCATTTATAGTCAAAAGAGTTTTCCCATACGGAACAATAGAGTTAATAAATTCAAATGGGATTGAATTTAAAGTTAATGGTCACAGAGTTAAACATTACGTACATGATCCTATGGAAGTTGACAACGAAGTTAATCACAATTTCAACACCACATCTAACTAAGTGCGGGGAAAATCAAGTCTTTTAAGGATAATATGTATTTCTGTTAGAGTTAGATATTCTGTTTTCGTGTAGTTCTCGAGAATGGAATCCGAATGGTCTTTCCCTAGCAGACCCTAAAGAACTAGTCTTCTCCCCCCATTCTGAATTTTTATTTTTTTAGGTTTTACGAGATGAAGAATTCCTGTGAACTAAACCATGGTCTAATGCTACACGCTTTGATCACTAAATGTAATAATGACACCCTTCCAAGTGAATTGGTATCATTAATCAGAGGCAAATTGGACGGAGTAAGAAAAGAATCCAGGAACGAAAATAATAAGTTACATTTTGGTAAAGGAAAATCAAAATCCGCAGCGAAAAGAAGAGCACGACACCTTGAAAGATGTCACAAATGCGGAAAATGGTCACACGAAGGAAAATGCTCGACGAATCAGACATATTCCAATACCGAATTCGTTACTTTATGCAGAGATGGACCGTTCATATGTTTCGAAGAAAAAACGTTGAATGCTCGAGGTTACGCCTATGTAGCTATGGAAAACCAATTAGTCCGACTATCTTATGAGTGGGCTAAAGCAGGTCACTAAGAATTCAATTTCACAGGTAAGTATGTACAGTTTTTATGTTTATTTTTATTGCTTTTAACCTTTTGATAATAAACGCTAAATCGTTCACTATAAAGTATTAAATTGGTATTCAATAAAATTAGGTTTTGCGACCGAAATTATTGATATCATGCAAAAATTTATTACATCACTGCGAAATTTACCGTTTATTCTTAAGGTATAAATATCTTTAATCATTCAACCCAAAATATTTCAAAAATTCGTCATGAGTTAATCTAGGTTATGGAACCGAAATTACTTTACCGAAAAGAGGGGCATATATTTTTGATAATATTTGATTGATTAAAGTGGGATAAAAGACCAAAAAGATTTTTAATTTTATTTTTACTTTGTTTTTAAAATTAATATTAAATTAATATTGTAAACCTTTTAAAATCAATATATTTAAATTTATAAATATTTGAAAAAATTAATATTTTTAATATAAGTTTGTATGTATAAAAACAAAAATATAATATAAATTTAGTGTGAATTTTTAATTTTAATAATATGAATTTTTAATTTTATGCATTTTAAATTTAAGTTTGGTGTGAATTTAAAAACAAAAATTTACTTTATTTCGCTAAGTTAAAAATTGATTTCTAAAAATTCGTCGTGAGTTGAAGACTAGGACGTTGAACCGAAATTGCTCTACCCAAGGGAGGGACGAGAACTTTTATTATCATTATTTTTAATCTTATTGAATTAAAGTATGCCAAAAACATTTAAAAAACCCAAAAATCTTTACTTTTAAAACCACGCTTTGAATTGACAAATTTTAAAATTTTGTCGAGGGACGGACTAGGACAACGATCCGAAACGCCCTCATCCTAAAAAGAAACAAAATTTTTATTTTTATTTAATTATATGTTTTAATAAGTATAAGGTTTTTATAAATAAAAAAAAGGGAAAAAGTACTGTACCCGGACCCCATGCGATCGCATGGGATTTGCACTGCAACTCCATGCGATCGCATGGAGCTGGAATCCAGGCCAGAAACATAAAACCCAGCGAGCTGTGTTCTGTCTCCACACTTACATAAACATATACACACGACCACACACTCAAATCCTCACCAAAAATCACCAAATTTCACCGTAATTCGTCAAATTTCTTGCTCTAATCATGCCTAGGTTCGGATTCTTCAACAAAAAGGTAAAAATTACACCCCTAAACTCTTAAAATTTCTAGTTTTTGTGATAATTACCAATATTATACCTAATTTAATTTTGTTAATTTCTAGTGTAATTAGAGTTAAATTGTTAGTATTTTATGCATGTATAACCTAGATTGATGCTATTTAACATGATTTGATGCCAAAAACTTCAAAATTTTTAGAAATCTAGGGTTTGTGTTCTTGAGCAATTTGGGGCTTTTTGATATAAACAGGTTATGTCCGATTTTTGTCATGAATTATTGCTAAATTAAGTAGTGTAACATGTTTAGGTAGTTAAATGATCCAAACTTTGATCCTAAACATGATTTTTGAGAATTAAAGTGGACTTTTTAGGTACAAAATTCATGAACTTAATTAATTTAATATAATTGCCATTTGAGACTTTTTTAATTGTTAGTAATGACTATTTTGACATGTTATTTGAGTTAAATGCTTATGAACTTTGTATACATTTTCATAAAAGTTTATTTGAAAAAGTGTAGAATTAATAAAATTGTGAAAATGTGTATAAGTTTAATTATGATTTAACATGTTATTGTAATTGTTTCAAGTTGTTATTTTGCTAACACTAATGCATATTTGGATGCACAAATTTTGTGTTTAATGTGTTTTGCAGAAAACCGATACTGCTGGTGCTTCATCATCATCTAGACAACTACAACAAGAACCTGAACCAGAATATGAGCCGCAATACGAGCCAGAACCCGAACAAGAACCACAACAGGAACAACAACATCAACCTGATCAACATGTACCTTATTATGATCCGCTACAATTTGTTGATGCCTTCACAGTATTTCTAATACATCCGCCAGTAGAATACCCAACGATTCCTGAACATACATTGCATCCTAATCTGAGATTCGATAGAAGCTGGAGAGATTACCCGGAATATCAAAGTAATAAATTCAAATTAGTAACGAAAGATGTAGAGGTTCCTAGGGTAATTTATTGGAATCCTTTGGAAATGGTACATCTAGCTGACCGTGTTAGACTGCTACTGATTCAAAGGTATGGCAGTTCTTCTTTTACCGATTGGGAACATCTATTCACCATTCGTAGATCTGTATATAAGGAATGGTGTGTCGAGCTTATGAGTACTATAGCATTAAATGCAGATGTAGATAGGTTAGATGATAGAAGTTTTCTTAGATTTATACTTGGCCGTAGGATGTACAGGATGTCCATGCTGGACATGGCCAGGGCTTTGCAGATATATACGCCCGCTGAATTACTACTACCCGATTGTATTAATTTGATTTATCATGGTGAAAGGGTAGATAGGAATTTTGATGCGAACGCCGTCTGGAGGCGTATGTCAGATTATAATGTTTTTGGGAGGGCAGGAACACATACCTACTTACATATTAACAGAGCCGAGCTTTGTATAATTCATAGATTTTTGGCTAACTCGATTACATAGAGAGGTCACAACAAGGAAAAATTGACCTTACATGATTTATTTTACCTAAAGTGTATTCGAGACCCAAGAGGCTTTGTTAATATCCCTTACTGTGTTGGTTTTTATTTATCTAAAATGGTGGAAGGAATACAGGAAGGGGGGATAATTGGAGGAGGTATTTTTTTTACTTTCATTGGAAAGTATTTAGGTGTAGATAGGGACCAAGGGGGTCCACTTTTGGTATGTAGAGAACAGGTTGAGCCTTTAGGATTGAGGGTTTATGCGGGTGCTAAGGTATTAAAGAGTAGACGCAATCAGGCAGTACCCTATGAAGGTAGTCATCCTCAGGTAGAGAGAGGTTCAGACGAGGAAATGGAGGAAGCGGATGACATTAGGGATGTCATTCGGGAGGCTATGACTGATGTCTACCAGCGTGTAGATGAGGTAGATATGACAAACGCGAAGAGATTTCGTCGGATGGAGCAGTGGCAAGCCCGGAATGATTACGAGCGTTCCAGGCAACGACAGCATGACAGATGGGACTATCATCAGCGTCAGATTATGAGCCGACTGTCACCTCAGGATCACTACGTTCCGACCCGACCCGCTTACTATCCTCCACACCAGCCCGAGATGAGACCACCATATACTCTCTACAACCCTAACCAGGCCTACCAGTACACCTATCACCAACCATGGAACCCGGACGACGACATGAACTGGAACCCCTATCCAGATTGATATAGTTCCAGTTGGTGATTTCTATGATTTTTATCTTTTTATGATTTTTATTTATTTATGTTTAAACATATGATATTGTGATACATTAATGTATTGTTTAATATATTTATTATTTGGTACTAATATTTCATATTTGATTTGAAAGTGGGATTTTAAGTCCCATTTCAAATTACCATGCATGTTCATATTTGTATGTATGTATATTGTCAATTGTACACAACAGGGTAAAACAGCGCATTTTCAAAGACTGGCATTAAGTTCAGCAAAAGCTAGTACTTTTGACGACAAAACGAAAAACAAATATGATGTAACAACAAGACGGAATGGACAAATGATGTGCACCATTTATCATTCAACAAACAAACGCCAATATGTTTGGACTTTGGTAAAATTTAATCATTTTTCTACGCTAATCACCCTCAATAATTTAACTTGTTACTGATTTCTTGCAAATGAGGGCATTGCAAGATCTTAAGTGTGAGAAGGAGTTAAATTCTTTCGGATTTTTAAAATTTTTACCTTATACACTTGGTTACCATTAAAAATACTAGTAATACAGTAGTTGTATTAGAATCTAGTGCTCTCTGATAATAAAGAACAGCCCTAGTCTTATATACTGACTACCCAATTCTAGTAAAATTTTCAAAATTTTCAATTAAATGAATTCAAAATCATGTTTATACATATTTATGAAATATAAAACTAGGTGTTAACACCGAAATTATTGTTACCTCAGAAAGGACATAAATTGAGAAACAGCCTAAAATGTTAGAATTCATTTAAAATGGAATAGAGGACAATAAAAAGGCAAATAAAAGAAAATAAAAGCCAAGTGTGGGAAAATTTACCAAGTTATTTAAATCATATATCACATATTTTTGTACAAATAACTGAAGATACTTTTGCTTTGGACTAATCTAAACAGTTTTACCCAATTTACTGTAATATATTTGAAAGAAAGATGGATCTACACGATGAATCAATTCCATCATTAAAAGGAAGTAAAGTCTTCCGAAAAAGAAACGCGCTTCTTGATTTAGGTCAGGAAGTTGTCGTCCAGACCAGTTGTAGAGTCTACGAAAAACCTTGAAAAGTTTTCTCGAAAATCAGCTGGAAATCCACGGACCTCAGCATCAAACAGGGTCACCAAGTGGTCAGACTTATCCTAACCATGAGAGGATCTGTCTCGTAAAATGGGGAGGACGCCGTGCAAATTAGCTTAATAAGACTAATGAATCAGATCCCCAGAAAGGATAATCTCCTTAAAGATCAAAAATCAGCTTTTAAGACTGATATTACTCAATCCTAGAGATTGACCATAAAGATTAAGAATTACAAACTCATGGAATTCGATGATATCTAAACTCGAGCTTGAACGAGAAAATATTTTGATCAAAATTACAAACCGATTTGTTTTCTGAAAACCCATTTTCAATGCGTTCATTACCATTGAACGTAAAATCCTAGGAATTCACCTGGAATTCATTAGGTCACCTGAACCAAATCGGGTGTCAACTATAAGAACGGTGGTTGCATAGCATGGTCGAAGACAGGACCTTGTGCCAGACCGAAAAACTATAGGGTGAGCTTTACTATTGCTCCTACCAAGGATAGTAATTGCATCCGACACGTTATAGACCATAATTAAAAGCATGTCAGGGGACATTGCCTTAACAGTTGATTATTCAACGCTTTCCTTTACAACCGGACGGTAGTTTACCGAGAGGTAATATACGGAGCAAGTATACTGGACGTGTTGCTTTCCCAATACAAGGTTAGCAAGTGGGTGACACAAAACTGTAAGTTTTGAGCTAAAATTTTCAAATCTGAAACCCACCAAACCCACAAAAACAACTTTGCAACACCGGTGAAGGGTTATTCCGAAAAACTTATCTACGGTAAAAGCTAGATTTAATTTTCAAAAGATCAAATGTTTTCATAAAGATCCAATTTCCTTAAGGGATCTAAATTTTATAGTCATGTGGGACTGTAAACCACATCGTTACTACCATTGTTCATACCGCCGTATAAAAATCACTGATGTACAAAGTGTGAAGAATAAAGAAGTGATTCTAGTATTTTTATTTCAAGAATATATTGCTTGAGGGCAAGCAACGCTCAAGTGTGGGAATATTTGATAATGCTAAAAACGAACATATATTTAATAGCATTATCCCTCAAGAAAGACAAGCTTGTAGTTGCAATTGTTCTACGTACAAGTAATATTCGTTTAAATAATAAAAGGTGAAGACAAAAGACAGATTCGATGAATTGAAGATGTAAATGACCAAAAAGCTCAAAAGTACAAAATACAATCAAAGTGTTTCTAATTATTGATAAGAAACGTCTCAAAATTACAAGAGTACAAGATGCGAAAAGCAAAATACAAGATATTAAATTGTACGCAAGGACGTTCGAAAATCCGGAACCAGGACCAGAGTCAACTCTCAACGCTAGACGCAACGGACTAAAAATTACAAGTCAACTATGCACATAAATATAATATAATATTTAAATAATTCTTAAAATTATTTATATATTATATATATTTATATAAATCGTCGGCAGAATGCAAACAAAGACATGTGACCTGGAAAAGCTGGCCATGCGATCGCATGGCCTGGAAGAACAAATTCCATACGATCGCATGGCAGTAGGTGACAGGCTACACCCCTATAAATTCGCGTATTTTGGCTCAGTTTATATATCCTTCATCCATCTCTCTATCTATCACGTATATATATATATATATATATATATATATATATATATATATATATATATATATATATATATATATATATATATATATATATATATATATATATATATATTATATTATAATTTTAATTTTAATTTTAAATTCTAATAATAAGGGTATGTTAGCGAATGTTGTAAGGGTATAAGTCGAAATTCTGTCCGTGTAACGCTACGCTATTTTTAATCACTGTAAGTTATGGTTAATGTTATTTTTAATTTAATGTCTCGTAGCTAAGTTATTATTATGCTTATTTAATGCTGAAGTAATCGTGATGTTGAGCTAAATATTAAAATTGGGTAATTGGGCTTTGTACCATAATTGGGGTTTGGATAAAAGAACGACACTTGTAGAAATTAGACTATGGGCTATTAATGGGTTTTATATTAACTAAATGATACCTCGTTGATTTAATATATAGACTTATAATTTGACGTATTTATATATAACCACATACGCTTGACTGGGTACGGTGGGCGGGATATCTATAAATACCAATAATTGTTCATTTTACCGGACACGGAACTGGATTAATAGTTAATAGACTTGTTGAAACATGGGTGGATTACATTCAAGGGTAATTGGTGTAATTATTAACAAAGTAGTAAAACCTTGGACTACACGCAGTCGATAACCTGGTGTATTCATTAAACAAAGTATTAAAACCTTGTTACAAATCGAATCCCCAATTAGTTGGAATATTTGACTTCGGATATAAGGATAATTTGACGAGGACACTCGAACTTTATATTTATGAC
Source organism: Rutidosis leptorrhynchoides (assembly GCF_046630445.1). Taxonomy (NCBI): domain Eukaryota; kingdom Viridiplantae; phylum Streptophyta; class Magnoliopsida; order Asterales; family Asteraceae; genus Rutidosis; species Rutidosis leptorrhynchoides. Next base: position 370,151,277 of record NC_092338.1, read on the forward strand.
TGATGGACTGTTATGGACAAAAACCAGACGGACATATTAAATAATCCAGGACAAAGGACAATTAACCCATGGGAATAAACTAAAATCAACACGTCAAACATCATTATTATGGAAGTTTAAATAAGCATAATTCTTTTATTTTATATTTAATTGCACTTTTAATTATCGCACTTTTATTTATTGTCATTTTATTTAATTGCATTTTTAATTATCGTACTCTTTAATTATCGCAATTTTATTTTATCGCACTTTTATTTATCGCAATTTCATTATCATTATTTACTTTACGCTTTAAATTAAGTTATATTTATTTTTAATATTTTACATTAGGTTTTAACTGCGACTAAAGTTTTAAAATCAACAAACCGGTCATTAAACGGTAAAAATCCCCTTTATAATAATAATACTACTTATATATATTTTTGTATTTTTACAATTATAAGTTAAAACTAATATAGCGTTAAGCTTGTTTAAAAGATCCCCGTGGAAAGAACCGAACTTACTAAAAACTACACTACTGTACGATTAGGTACACTGCCTATAAGTGTTGTAGCAAGGTTTAGGTATATCCATTCTATAAATAAATAAATATGTTGTGTAAAATTGTATCGTATTTAATAGTATTTCGTTATAAAAATAATACTACTTCCTAGTACACCTCGCACACATCAGTAGACATCTATCACACAATATCAAACACATTAAGAGGTTAATATATCACATAATATTTACATGTTAATAATATATAGTTTCCAACAAAAGTGTTAAGTAATCATTTTTAAAGAAAACACGGTCGAAGTCCAGACTCACTAATGTATCCTAACAAACTCGATAAGACACACTAATGCAAATTTCTGGTTCTCTAAGACCAACGCTTGGATACCAACTGAAATGTCCCGTTCATATTGATTATAAACATTCCATATTAATTGATTTTGTTGCGAGGTTTTGACCTCTATATGAGACTTTTTCAAAGACTGCATTCGTTTTTAAAACAAACCATAACCTTTATTTTATCGACAAGGTTTAAAGGACATCACCTAGATTATCAGAAATGATAATCTAAAAATATCACACTTACACACTACCAATACATATTGGTTTACAATATTAATATGTTACAACAAAGTAAATTTCGAATGCAGTTTTAAACAATATTATACAAGCATGCCGACTCCAAATCTTGTCCATATATTAGCATGCAACAGTGGATGCTCTTAATAATCACCTGAGAATAAACATGCTTTAAACGTCAACAAAAATGTTGGTGAGTTATAGGTTTAACCTATATATTTATCAAATCGTAATAATAGACCACAAGATTTCATATTTCAATACACATCCCATACATAGAGATAAAAATCATTCATATGGTGAACACCTGGTAACCGATATTAACAAGATGCATATAAGAATATCCCCTATCATTCCGGGACATCCATCGGACATGATAAAACAACATCGAAGTACTAAAGCATCCACTACAACGGATGGGGTTTGTTGAGCCCAATAGATCTATCTTTAGGATTCGCGTCAATTAGTAGACTGGTTTACTAATTCTTAGGTTACCAAGTAAAAAGGGTCATATTCAGCTTCGATCGTTCAATCATAGAAAGTAGTTTCATGTACTTGTGTCTATTTTGTAAATCATTTATAAAACTGCATGTATTCTCATCCCAAAATATTAGATTTTAAAAGTGGGACTATAACTCACATTCACAGATTTTTACTTCGTCGGGAAGTAAAACTTGGCCACTGGTCGATTCACGAACCTATAACAAATATGTACATATATATCAAAGTATGTTCAAAATATATTTACAACATTTTTAATACGTTTTAATGTTTTAAGTTTATTAAGTCAGCTGTCCTCGTTAGTAACCTACAACTAGTTGTCCATAGTTAGATGTACAGAAATAAATTGATATATATTATCTTGACCCAATCCATGACCCAGTGTATACACGTCTCAGGCTAGATCACAACTCAAAGTATATATATTTTTGGAATCAACCTCAATCCTGTATAGCTAACTCCAACATTACTGCATATAGAGTGTCTATGGTTGTTCCAAATAATATATATAGATGGGTCGATATGATATGTCAAAACATTTGCATACGTGTCTATGGTATCCCAAGATTACATAATATATTAGAATACATGTATAATACAATATAAGTTATCTAGGATATGATTTGTATAGAATTGTTACAATATTTCCCGTAGCTACAACAATCAAAAAATATCCAATCTTGTTTTACCCATAACTTCTTCGTTTTAAATCCGTTTTGAGTGAATCAAATTGCTATGGTTTCATATTGAAGTCTATTTTATGAATCTAAACAGAAAAATATAGGTTTATAGTCAGAAATATAAGTTACAATTTGTTTTTGTAAGAGGTAGTCAATTCAGTCAAAAGAACGACGTCTTGATGACCATTTTGAAAAACATACTTCCACTTTGAGTTTAACCATAATTTTTGGATATAGTTTCATGTTCATAAGAAAAATCATTTTCCCAGAAGAATAACTTTTAAATCAAAGTTTATCATAGTTTTTAATTATCAAACCCAAAACAGTCCGCGGTGTTACTACAACGGCGTATATCCGGTTTTACGGTGTTTTTGGTGTTTTCAGGTTTTAAATCATTAAGTTAGCATATCATATAGATATATAACATGTGTTTAGTTGATTTTAAAAGTCAAGTTAGAAGGATTAACTTTTGTTTGTGAACAAGTTTAGAATTAACTAAACTATGTTCTAGTGATTACAAGTTTAAACCTTCGAATAAGGTAGTTTTATATATATGAATCGAATGATGTTATGAATATCATTACTACCACAGGTTTTGTGGATAAGCCTACTAGAAATGAGAAAAATAGATCTAGCTTCAAAGGATCATTGGATGGCTTGAAAATTCTTGAAGCAAAATCATGAAACGAAAAGAAGTTCAAGTAAGATTTCCACTCGAAATAAGATTGTTATAGTTATAGAAATTGAATCAAAGTTTGAATATGAGTATTACCTTGTATTATAAAGATATCTTACTGTAAATAAGAAAGATTTCTTGAGGTTGTATGATCACTTTACAAGATTGGAAGTAAGCTAGCAAACTTGGAAGTATTCTTGATTTTATGAAACTAGAACTTATAGAATTTATGAAGAACACTTAGAACTTGAAGATAGAACTTGAGAGAGATTAATTAGATGAAGAAAATTGAAGAATGAAAGTGTTTATAGGTGTTTTTGGTCGTTGGTATATGGATTAGATATAAAGGATGTGTAATTTTGTTTACATGTAAATAAGTCATGAATGATTACTAATATTTTTGTATATGAGATATTTCATGCTAGTTGCCAAATGATGGTTCTCAAATGTGTTAGGTGACTCACATGGGCTGATAAGAGCTGATCATTAGAGTATATATACCAATAGTACATACATCTAAAAGTTGTGTATTGTACGAGTACGAATACGGGTGCATACGAGTAGAATTGTTGATGAAACTAAACGAGGATGTAATTGTAAGCATTTTTGTTAAGTAGAAGTACTTTGATAAGTGTCTTGAAGTCTTTCAAAAGTGTATGAATACATATTAAAACACTACATTTAAATACATTATAACTGAGTCGTTAAGTCATCGTTAGTCGTTACATGTAAATGTTGTTTTAAAACCTTTAGGTTAACGATCTTGTTAAATGTTGTTAACCCATTGTTTATTATATTTAAAGAGATGTTAAATTGTTACATTATCATGATATTATGATATATAATATATCTTAGTATGATATATATACAGTTAAATGTCGTTACAACGATAATCGTTACGTATATGTCTCGATTCGAAATCATTAAGTTAGTAGTCTTATTTTTACATATGTAGTTCATTGTTAATACACTTAATGATATATTTACTTATCATTTAACATAATTAACCAAGTGTATCAATATCTTAATATGATTCATATGTACTTAGTAAGACGTTGTTATTACGATAATCGTTATATATATCGTTTTCGAGTTTCTTAATTCAATAGTCTCATTTTTATGTATATAACTCATTGTTAAAATACCTAATGAGATACTTACTTATCATAATATCATGTTAACTATATATATAACCATATATATGTCATCATATAGTTTTTACAATTTTTAACGTTCGTGAATCACCGGTCAACTTGGGTGGTCAATTGTCTATATGAAACCTATTTCAATTAATCAAGTTTTAACAAGTTTGATTGCTTAACATGTTGGAAACACTTAATCATGTAAATAACAATTTCATTTAATATATATATATATATATATATATATATATATATATATATATATATATATATATATATATATATATATATATATATATATATATATATATAAACATGGAAAAGTTCGGGTCACTACATTCAATTCGTTTTAAAACCCTAACTCACAAATCGGACAAAATAAAAACTAGTTACATACACAATAGCGACAAATTGAGCAATAGAACATCTAATTCATCATAATAACAATAAAAATCAGTTTTATAAACTCTAGGGTTAGTGATTATACCTTTCTAACAAAATCAATGCACAATACTAGACGTAGAACGAAGCAACGAACAACTTTGATGTACAAGACTTGTTCCAATTTTGAGTTTTGAGTGTATGTGTGGTGTGTGTAGGTCGATGACCACAATCGAGAGGGAGGAGGAAGAATGTCGACTAAAATTAGGTGAATGAGGGTTTATAGTGTTTTCCTTTCTAATTATATTTTAGATTAGGGCCTTAAACACAACCCACTAGTGATCTATTAAACAAAACAAGTCCATTAAGGGGTGTGGGGTGGTATTCGGCCGAATGGCCCATAGGGTGGTGCTTCTGGGCTTGTTTTGCTAGCTAGTGTACATGTAGTGGTCCGTTTAGAGTGCCGTTAACCGTACCGTGTCGCCGGAACATTAACCGATCGTTAAAACGCAACCCACAGAGTTTAATTCATTAAAAAAAATAATAAATTAATAAAGTTTTTATTAAAAGTAATAATTATTAAAAATAATTATTTTATCAGAAATCAGACGTTGCGCAGTCTCGTGAGACCTCAGTTGCAGTTTTTAAAACCGTATCGTTTTCTTAGTATTTCAAAACATGAAATAAGTTTTCTGGCTAATATAATCATATATTAATCATGTTAGTTCATTATAAACTCAAGTATGCATTTAATTCAATTAAATACATGAATCGAAAGTAAACACCATTAAATACTTAACGGAAAAAGCTAAGGTATTACATTACCTCCTCGTTAATGAAATTTCGTCCCGAAATTTAGTGCACGTCTGCTGAAGTTGTCTCGTCAGGAAATAGTTGCGAATACTTTTGCTTCATCTGATCTTTACGTTTCCATGTGAATTTCAGTCCTCTGTGTGCGTTCCAATGAACTTTCACAGTCAGTATATTGCTCTGCTTTAGGCGTTTGACTTCACAGTCCATGATCTCAATAGGTTCTTCTACGAAATGAAGTTTAGGATCAACTTGTATCTCGTCCAAAGGAATTATCAAATTTTCGTCTGCTAACCACTTGTTCATGTTTGATACGTGAAACGCATCGTGAATCTCGCTAAGCTATTGAGGTAAACTCAATCTATATGTTACGGGTCCAATCCGTTCAGTAATCTCAAATGGCCCAACGTACCTTGGACTTAACTTGCCACGTTTTCCAAAATGCACTACACCTTTCCAAGGTGATACTTTCAGCATGACTTTATCACCAACTTGAAATTCTAGAGGTCGCCTTCGATTATCAACATAGCTCTTTTGTCGGCTTCGAACGGTTTTCAACCTCTCTTGAATTTGTACAATCTTTTCAGTAGTCTCGTGAATAATCTCAGGTCTTGTCAATTGACTATCTCCTAATTTACTCCAGTATATCGGTGATCTACACTTTCTCCCGTATAGAATCTTGTGTTGGAAAGGAATGTGTGTATTATTTCTCATGTCTCATACATACATAGATCATGCCTATAAATAGGCTAAAACCATACTAATGACAAATGGGCTAAGCCCAAACAATAGAATATAATGGCTAAGTAATATCTAGTCTAACATCCCCCCGCAGTTGGAGCGGGAGTACTCCGGATGCTCAAACTGGATCAGAACTAGTCAAATAGAGCAAACGGGAGGCCTTTGATGAAGATGTCGGCAAACTGATATCTTGACAGAACATGTAATACACGAACTTGTCCCTGACCAACAAGGTCGCGAACAAAGTGGATATCGATCTCAATATGTTTGGTCCGCTGATGTTGAATCGGGTTAGAGGAGAGATAGACAGAGCTTACATTATTACAGTATACCACGGTAGCTGAGGTGAGAGGGCAGTGAAGCTCACGCAAAAGGTTACGGATCCAACATGTCTCGGCAATGGCATTGGCAACCCCGCGAAATTCTGCCTCGACACTTGAATGAGATGGAGTGAGTTGCTGCTTAGACAACCATGAGAGATGGTTGTTGCCGAGAAAAACACAATAACCAGATGTAGAGCATCTAGTGGTGGGGCAACCAGCCCAGTCAGCATCAGAGTAAGCGACTAATGTGGTATGAGAAGACGCATAAAGCTGTAGACCAAGATCAGTGGTTCCCTGAACGTATCGAATGATCCTTTTGAGAGCATGCAGGTGTTGCTTTCGAGGATCATGCATGAAGAGAAAAATCTGTTGCACAGCGTAAGAGATGTCCGAACGTGTAAAAGTGAGGTACTGTAGTACGCCAGCAAGACTGCGATAGAGGGACGGGTCCTTCACAGGAGGGCTATGAGTAGTGAGTTTGGCTCCTGGTACGACAGGGGTCCTGCAGGGGTGACATGTGGTCGAGATGCCGAGAAAGTAGTTCAATGGGCCTAAGTCATTCATAGAAAATTCTTTATGTAAGGAGGTAATGATCCGCTGGAGTAAACCTGTAGAAGACGCGGTCAATACAATATCATCGACATACAAAAGTAGGTAGGCTGTATTAGATCCATGGCGATAAATAAAAAGAGAACTGTCACAACATCACAACGGCTCTGATGAAAGCCAATCCGTTGAGCATATTCTGCAAATCGTTGAAACCATGCACGAGGGGCCTGTTTTAGGCCGTATATGGATTTCTGCAATAAGCAAACATGATCAGGGAATTGGAGATCCCGAAACCCTGGGGGCTGGTGCATATATACAGTTTCAAAAAGCTGTCCGTGAAGAAAGGCATTCTTGACATCTAGCTGATGAACGGGCCAATGCCTAGAGACTGCCAAACTAAGAACATCGCGTATCGTGGCCAGTTTAACAACTGGTATAAAAGTCTCATCACAATCAATACCAACCTGCTGGCTGCGACCGTTAGCAACAAGTCGAGCCTTATACCTACTCAAATTACCATCTGCATTAAACTTGTGCTTAAACAACCATATGGAGCAAACTATGTTCGTGTCCGATGGGTGAGGCACAAGTCTCCAAGTACTATTGTTAATTAAAGCATTGTATTCATCAGTCATAGCTTGTTTCCAGTTAGGGTCATGGAGAGCGTCAGGGTAAGTTCGGGGAATGGGAGATATGACGGATGTGTGGAGATTAAGACGTTCAACGGTTTTGGTGGTACCGAGACGGGTGCGAGTGATCATGGGGTGAATGGATTGGGAGGTAGACGAAGTGGTAGCATCGGTATGAGGAGGTTGTGTTTTCGGGAGAGGATTTGGAGGAGCAGTGGTTGTAGCCTCAGTAGGAGGAGGCTGTGTCTCCGAGGATGAATTTGAAGGAGTAGGAGAAAGGTCAGGAGTAGCTAGATAAAAAGATCGAGAAAAGAGGTTTGGTAGAGGGTGTAAGAAGTCGTACGATGGAGGTTCAGTGGGTGTCATGGAACCGAATGGGAAGGACGTCTCATCAAAAGTGACATGACGAGATAAGATGATTTTGTTGGTGGTGAGGTCGAGACATCGGTAAGCCCGATGATTGAAGGGATAACCAAGAAAGATGCAGGGAGTAAAGTGAGGAGCGAGTTTGTTAGTAGTGTAAAGATAGGGATAGCAGAGGCATCCGAAGACACGAAGAGTGGTGTAGTTAGGTTTTTGTTTGTAGAGGCGATAGTGTGGGATGTCATGATCAATAGCGGAAGAAGGAAGAATATTAAAAAGGTAGGCAGCCATGTGGAGAGCTTCTGCCCAGTAAGTGGGTGGAAGGTGAGCTTGAAAAAGAAGCGTGCGAATCAGATAGTTGATGGTGTGAAGCATGTGTTCGGACTTCCCGTTTTGCTGAGAAGTGTGAGGACATGAAAATCGGAACTGAATGCCATTAATTTGGAGAAGTTGGTGGAAGGCACTGTTATCGAATTCACCACCGTTATCACATTGAAAGGCTTTTATTTCTTGTTTGATATGAGTGCGTACAAAGGAGCGAATTTGAATCAATGTATTGAGTGCATCAGATTTATTGCGTAACGGAAAAACCCATACATAATGCAAAAAATGATCAAGAAATATAATATAGTATTTTAAACCACTTAAACTGGAAACGGGCGATGTCCATAAGTCTGAATGAATAATATCAAAAGCAGCATTAACATTAGAACTAGAAACTGTAAATGGAAGTCGCACATGTTTGCCAAGTTGACATGCATGGCAAAATATGGGGGATGTAGTTTTATTACATATAATGTCTTTATTAGAAATTAGTCTGTGAAAAACATCATGCCCGAGATGCCCAAGATGCTGATGCCAGGTGACCGGACTAGTGAGAAGAGCATGTTGAGGAGAGTGGGAGATAGGTGGCATGACAGGATAGAGATCCCCGGTGCTATCACGTCGTAGAAGCAGACGATGTGTCAAGTAATCTTTTACAGAAAAACCAAAAGGGTCAAATTCAACAAAGACTTTATTATCACGAGTAAACTGGCGCACATATATGAGATTTTTAACAATGTTGGGGGTTACAAGAATGTTATTTAAGTGTAAAGGTCGGTGGACATTGGGCAACAAGCTATGGCCAGTATTAGTGACTGGAATGGTATTCCCGTCACCTACAACAACTGATGAATATTTGAAATTATTAAAAACAGTACTAAGATTATTAATACATTAGGTAAGATGAGTAGACGCACCAGTGTCCATGTGCCACCTGACAGCCTCGTAATCCTGGAGAGTCATGGCATTGAAGGCACTAGGTAGAACAGTCGCATGTGTTTGCATTTGTGGATCAACAATAAAAGAACCATAAGCCATGGGATGAGATGCGTAGTATGCGTGAGGCCCATTAGGCAATCCAGAGGTCAGTGGCCCAAAATTAAAGCTTTGTAGTCCTGGAAAACCAGGTGGATTAGATAATAACCTTTGATGTGTCTGTGATTGTTGTAGATGAGGCCCATGTCCACTAAATGAAACATGCGACTGAGATAAATGAGTCATGAATTGACCAGGTTGTGCAAACTGGGCTCTTAATTATTGCTGTTGGGCTGAAATAATTTGCAATAGTTGGGCCTGGTTAACACTTGAAGGCCGTGACTTGATGTTATTATTCCCATTCTTACTAGACCTCTTAGCATTCCAATGATGAAGATATTTACACCGACTTTCAAACTTGCAATATCCCTTCAAAAAATTGCGGCAGACTTTTTGTTGTGCGTATATTTTATTATAGGCGTTTTCCATGGTTTTATTAAGAGAGGCTGCCAACTTGCTTAAATGATAATAGCCACAGATCTAGAAAAGGAATCAGATGAAGAAAAAATAATAATGTAATTATAATAACAAAAACAAGATGTGGCTAAAGAGAAATGGGTTTAACCACTCCAAGCAATTTCCAATCAACTTCGTTGATTATTACTCGTATTATATTTATCTTTATGCTTCTTTTTTTTCTTGAAACAAGGCAGACTAGTAGCAGCTTTGATGAAGATAATACTCCGTAATATTTAACTGACATGAGCCGTAGCCAACATATAATAATGAACGGTGAAGGGCAGTGTGTATGTTTTTTTTTTGGTCTGGCTAATTAGATGTGGTAGCCGATGAAGTTGATAATTAGGGTTGTACAAGGTGGGCTCTTGATACCATGTTGGAAAGGAATGTGTATATTATTTCTCATGTATCATACGTACATAGATCATGCCTATAAATAGGTTAAAACCCTACTAATGACAAATAGGCTAAGCCCAAACAATAGAATATAATGGCTAAGTAATATCTAGTCTAACATCTCGAAAGGTGCTGCTTTAATACTCGCGTGATAACTATTGTTGTACGAGAATTCTGCCAACGGTAAGTGCCTATCCCATCCGTTCCCAAAATCAATAACACATACTCTCAACATGTCCTTTAAAGTTTGGATGGTTCGTTCGCTTTGGCCATCTATCTGTGGATGATACGTCATGCTCATATCAAGTCGAGTTCCCATTGCCTTTTGCAATGTCTGCCAGAATCTTGATGTAAATCTGCTGTCCCTGTCGAAAATAATGGATATCGGCACACCATGTCTGGAAACCACTTCTTTTAAGTAAACCCGTGCCAATTTTTCTATCTTATCCTTTTCTTTAATCGGTAGAAAATGAGCTGATTTTGTGAGACGATCAACAATAACCCAAATAGTGTCGTAACCTCCCACAGTCTTGGGAAACTTAGTAATGATGTCCATAGATATACATTCTCATTTCACTGGGGAATCTCTGGCTGTGTCAGTAGTCGTGACGGTCTCTGATGCTCTGCATTGACCTTAGTACACGTCAAGCATTTATCAACATAGGTAGCAATATCGGCTTTTAGATTGGGCCACCAATATAGTGCCTTAAGATCTTGATATATCTTTTCGGATCCAGGGGAAATAGAGTATCTTGACTTGTGTGCGTCATATAGCACTAGTTCCCCTAATCCACCAAATTTCGGTACCCAGATTATATCAGCAAAGTAATGAGTTCCATCATCTCCAATGGAAAACTGTTTATCTAGGCCCTTGAGTGATTCAGTAGTAATATTCTCTTCCTTCAAAGCCTCAAGTTGTGCATCGCGTATCTGAGAAGTAAGGTTCGTTCGGACAGTCATATTCAGCGCTCTAACTCGGAGAGGTTTAGCCTTCTCTTTCCTACTAAAGGCATCTGCAACAACGTTAGCCTTGCTAGGATGATAACGAATCTCACAATTGTATTCGTTTAGCAGTTCTACCCAACGTCTTTGTCTCATGTTGAGCTATTTCTGATCAAAGATATGTTGCAAGCTCTTGTGA